>NW_024884697.1:45684818-45784230 GCF_019232065.1 Centrocercus urophasianus | reverse complement strand
AAAAAAAAAAACAAAAAAAAAACAAAAAAAAACAAAAAAAAAAACACCCCAAAAAACCAACAACCTAAACATCCACAAGGGATTGACAAGTCCCTAGACATGACCTTCAGCTCTTCTTGTACTGCATTTACACCCAGTGTACATGGGCAAGAAAGAACATTCCTTTTCCTCCCCCTCTTCCAAGTGAAAGCAAAAGCTTGGAGCAACGCTGTGCTGCAAGTTAACTCCTTGGTTACTAAGCACCTTTCGATGAATCAAGCTGAGAATCACCTGGTGATTTGCTGGTTCCTTCTTCCCTAGCAGCACGCTGCTAGTCTGTGTTGGAGAAGCCCCACTTGGCTGAGCTGGTCTGGCAGGGCCCTTTTTACTCTGGGAGAGAAGAGAGGAGAGAAAGCCTCCTCGAGACTGAAGAGAATGTGCAGTACTTCTCTGGCTGCAGGTCATATCACTAAACAAGATTAAAAAGAAACAATAAACAGGACACGGAACTGCAGACAGACAACCTGATCAGAGATGACCCAACAAGAATAGTGCCTGCTGCTTGAAACTCTGGAGGACATGTCTTCTTGCCCAAGCTCACGGAGCAATGAACACGAAAAAAGTGTTTCAGAAATATCCTGTGTTACTGTTTAAAGCAGATCACTATAAATCACTGGAACCAACACTCACTTCTTGCAGTGTCACAGAGTTGGTGGGCCCAGCTGTTGCTAAATCACATGCATGGTCACCTTAAACTCCTATTCCTTCCGCTCAGGGTTAGTATAGAAAGAATGTAAGGGAAACACAAGAACACATTTCTCCAAATAACTTCTTCAGCCTGGGTTTCCAATTCACGGCTGAAAGCAGACCTGTCTGAAAGGCAATGTACAGGGTTTCACTCAACACCCTGAGATATGCAGCAGGTTACGTTCACCAGTTTTAAAGCTCAGGTCCTCAACTTCTGAAAACACACACCTCCCTTAACCCACAGCACCTAGAGCAGCAACTGTTTCCCAGAACATAACTGGGATTTTCTACACTACAGCTTTCTCTAAAAGGAGGGTAGCACACAGAGGAGGAGGAATAGCCACCTCCACTGTCTCATTCTGTCTTAAAAGAGGGAACTGTTCTACCAAAAATAAACTTTGGGCCAAACAGAGACATAGAAAAGACAACCAGAATTAGCCACCATGTTAACACAAGAGTTGTCCACACAAGAAAGACCACTTTTAAAGTAAGTTTTTCTAATAGAGATGGTTAAAAATATAGCAATTCTATTAGCTCATCCCTTGCATCACTCTCTCCCACAGGTGCAGGTGAACATCAGGGCTTTTTGTAGCTAGGCCAAAGAGATCTCAAATTAAACTCTGTGACTTGTCCTGCACAGAGCAGTTATCAAGACAGTTCTGCAGACGAACCTCTTCAATCAGAAATTCTACACTAAAAATAAGATTTTAAGTGTGACCTCTATTAGAACTTTTTTGTTACTGAGAGCAGCATAATTTGATCAACAGATTAAACTGCAGATTTATGAGGAATCTCATGTATAACTGAGCAAAAAAGCCTGTCTCTGTGGAACAATGACCCCTCTATGTGATGCAGGAACAGCATTTAAGAACAACACAAAGCACTCACTGCCACTAAAGAAAACGCCTGAGCAGTACTTCAGGGTACTGCACTGCTACCAGTGTCCTGGCTGCCCAGAATGCCCTGGTATAATGCTGAGACCAAAGCAGAGTCACTTCTTTGTGTGCTTCAGTTCCCAATAACCAGCAAGAATCTCTCTCAAAAGAGTGGGAAATAGACATCATAGCAGAAATTTTCTCCAACGAACAAGGAAATGGCACTCCTAGAGTCTCCCTGAGCCACATAAAAGCAGCAGGGCCCATCCTCCCCTGCAGGCACTCACAGCTCAGAGTCCCCGAGCCGATCCATGTTGGCCACATATGCAGGCAGCTTGTGATGCACAACTGCTTCTTCCACTTCCAGTTCCTCTTTCTTCATGCGGGAGGATTCAGCCTGCAAAGCAAATAGCTACAAGAGAAGAAAGAAGCAAATAAGTAAGCAGAAATTACACCAGAGTGCACCACTTTCCTACAGGCTGAAGTTGTTCATTCTTCTAATTTCAAGGGTCTTAGACGGTCAGGGAGGGAAGAAAGTTGCTGTGACCAGCTGAAGATCACATCAGTCCAAGTAGTCAAAACAACAGTACTTTACAGATATGAAACTGAAGCCTGCTTAAAATCCTCTACTCCTCTCCTTGGGCTGTTGCTGTAACGGCATTAACTGTGCTGGGAAATGAGCTGGCCTGGGCAGCCCGGATCAGCCTGCCACTGCACACAGGCAGCTCAAAGCCAAAGCCCTCCACATGACTGGTGGCAACCATGTGCAGGCACCAAGCCTAGAAGGTAATCTCCCTCCCACAGCCCAGGGCTTGGCAAGATGCCTGGGTGCACTGTAGCCAGTGTCATCAGGCTACCTTGAAATCCAGCTCCACACCCTGCTCAGGTCACACTGTACATTTCTCAAATCTCTCCAATAATTACACTTTTACATCTTCTCTATAAGCATCTAGGAAAGGTAATATCAAAATAAGATAGAGCTGGGGGACATCTTGCTTGAGCAAGTCAGTGTTTCTTGCAGTTTCCTGTAAGATCTAGAATTGGGAAACAGATATTCACATTTGCATTAGTTCAACTAGATTATTTTATGTCCACTTTGACCATGGTAAAGTGGCTATTTCAGCAGGAACAGCTTCTGCCTCTTCACTGCAGGGTACTGCCACTTTTTACTGTGCTGTCAGCTAAATTTTGGAGGTGACCCTGAATACTCTCCGTAAGTTTCAGCATAAAGTCCATCACACAAGCACTTTACCTCCCACTACTTTCAGCTTGTCAGAAATGCCAGTGTAGCAGAAAAGGCATTTGCACAGTGTCTGCACCCAGTAGATAGCACAGAGAGAGTCACCTCTCACAGAGTCACCTCCAGCAGAGGCACAGTGATGTCCTACACAGACATATCAGTTACCATATGACCACTGCCCTAAGCTTGCTGGAGGCAGTTGAAAGATTAACCAAAAGAAAGGATTTATATAAGAATCTGCCTTGGAATAACTGCTCTAAATTGAAGGGGTACAACTTGTTTGGACACACAAACCCAACATCACAAAACACACATTTGCTGCCTTAAACAGCCAGCAAATAAAGAGTGACTTCAATTCTGACCTTATGCCGCAGGGATTCATTTTCTTCTTGTATGAGGCTGCTTCTGTGACATTCAGCTTCAAAGTTCAGAATGACTGGCACCGGTGAGAAACGTTAAAGAAAAACTCAAGGCAACAACTTGCCTTGACTCTAACAAACTTCACAGCTAACCCTCATCACCACTTGCCTTAAAGACAGCAAAAGTGCTCAGTCTATACCATCAGAGAGAAATATCTGAGGCCAGAAGAGTAGTAACAATATTGGGCTATCACTACACACCGCTGTGAATGGATACACCCAGACAATGGTCTAAGAGGAGACAGCTCTGGACCCAAGGTTGCACGCCTGTTTTGTACTATGCCATGTAACAAGATTTCTGACTGCTGTTCTAGTCAGAAGCAAAGGTTTGAGTTCAGTGTTAGCAGCAACCACAATCGTTTGTGCCCAGGGAGCATAACATGTCATTAGATAATTGAATAATAACTATTCTAACATCCTCTGGAAAACACCAGCTTCCTATTAAGGCGCGGCCCTGAAATTACCTGAAAGCAACAGGTTCTGTAATATTGTACTCTTGGCACTAAGAACAGTAAGCGTAACACTAGAGTAAGAGAGATTTAACCATTAGTTACCAAAAAAAGGATATGCATGCACTGAAATAAGACACTCAGAAAGTTGTGCAGAGACACAATAAATGTATCTGCCCACTGGCGTGAAAAATAGGTGGCGAAGGTGGGGTTGGAGTCCGGGGCAGGGAGGAAAGGCAGGACAAACCAATCCTTCCACTCTGCCTGGTTCTGCAGCTCAGAGGCCTGCTTGAGGAAGAACTCCTGCGCTTTGTCATTGCGGCCGGTCTGAAATACAACAGGAACAGCTCTCACACTTCCAGCCAAACCAACCTGCAGGTACCTAGAATATTGTTTGAGTGATGAATGCAGTAGAAACTACTTTCACTACCCAAGAGAGCAAGTGGTTAGATTTCAGGTTCATCTGGGAACAAAAGAATACACTAGATACGCTAGAAGAAGCTCCCAAATATGCTTAATCCAACCTTTTTTCTACTCACTGCAGTCTTGTTTAAAGGCTGGGGAAATGGATCAAGCCAATTCTTCACACGATTTCCAGCTAAACCAGTGCACTCTGCATACTTACCTAAGATGCAAGTTCACATACATTACTAAAGTATACTTCAAATTGAACAGTTCCACCACAGAAGCACCCTGAAGAAATTCATCTGATGCATTATATTTGTTATAGTCACACTCCAAGTTAAGTCCAGAATAAGAGAACAAAACCACATTTCCAGAAATATGCATTAGATTTTGCTTCCTCCCCCAGCATTCATAATTTCAAGTTTTCAATCAAGGGGGAAACATTACCCATAAGTTTTAAGAAATTGAACACTCTTGACAGGTGCTTGTCTACCCTGCTTGCCAGTGCTCTCCCCATGCAATACTTTTTTTTTTTTTTTTTTTTTTTTTTTTTTTTTTTTTTCTTTTTTTAAGGCATCATTGAGATATTTCTGCTCCAACTTGAGCTTACTATTTTCTCTTCTATTCAGAAGGGGGAAAAACAGTTTCGCTTTCTCTCCCACGTTACCTTGTCCAAACTTGAAGCTCATTTCTCCCTCTTTTATCAACTAAACTCCAACCCTACCATCTTTTCTTTGAGACCCTCCCACTCTCTCATTCCTCAGGAGCTGTAGTTCACATAAGGACTTTCTGATTCCTGCCAGCAGGAACACAGACAACAATCCTGCTTCTTCATCCCTTCAGCTGCAATGAAACCCTCCTATGCAGCACTGCTATCTACTCAGCCACTCCCACCTGCCCCACCTGCACGGTATGGACGAGGTAGTATCGATACAGGCTGGTTTTCAGCTTGTTCACCGTCGGTCGGTACACGTCTTCCAGCCGGCTGAAGAGGCGGCGATCCAGGTAGCTCCAGTAGTCCCGCAGCGCAGCCAGGTCGTAGCTCTGCACGAACTGCTGCAGCTGCTCCACGATCTTATCCACCTGAGAGCGCAGGAGGCGGCT
Source organism: Centrocercus urophasianus (assembly GCF_019232065.1). Classification (NCBI taxonomy): domain Eukaryota; kingdom Metazoa; phylum Chordata; class Aves; order Galliformes; family Phasianidae; genus Centrocercus; species Centrocercus urophasianus. Next base: position 45,779,012 of record NW_024884697.1, on the reverse strand, counting down.
GCTGTCAAGCGAGGGCTCGCTCGGAAAACAGCGTTATTTTTGGACGAAAGGGAAGAGCCGTGCTTAGCCGACAAGACGGCAGCACAGCAAGAGGAAGAGGCGCCGCCGCTTCTTAGCGCCGTTACCCCGAACGCCATCTATCAGCGAGACGGGCACGAAGATCCCTAACGGCAGCCCGCCGCCCTCAGAGGACCACGCAGCGGTTCCTCGCGGCCCCGGTTCCAGCCCCGCCCTCACAGGGGACGCGGGACCCAGCCCGGCTCGGCGGCGGCGCCTCAGGGGAGCTGCCCCCAGACGGGCTCTCAGCCCCCCCGCCCCGCGGCCTGCCCACCGCCCCACAGGGAAGGGGCCGCGGCTCCCGCTCACCCGGAAGCCCTTCTCCCGGTCCGCCTTGATCTCCGCGTCCAGCTGCTTCAGAGCGGCGGTGAAGCCGCGGAACAGCAGATACTCGCGCACCAGCTCGTCCGTCCGCTCCGTCGCCGCCGCCATGGGCCCAGCGGCGCTGCCACCTCTGCCCGCCCACCGCTTCACGAGCGAGGCGGCGCGGCGCCGCCAAGACTACAACCCCCGGCGTCCCCTGCCGTGCACGCCCATCGCAAGGCACGATGGGAGCTGTAGTCCCCGCCGCTCGCCCATGCGCACCGCCCTCCCCCGTGCGTTCCACTCCCCCTCCCCTGCTTCTTTGCCCTCTTGCGGCCGCAGCCCGCGTTTTTGTCTGTCTCCCATTGGCCGCCGCCGGGCGCAAGCTGCGTCCCCATTGGCTGGCTGCCACGTGCGGCTCGTGTTGCTGGGCGCGGACAGGCAGTGGCTCGGCGGTCATGGGTGGGGCAGGGCGGGTTGCGCGGGGAGCGTGGTGTTTGGGAGCGGCCGTCGTCGTCTGTGGGATCCCGCTGTCTGCTTCGCTGCCGCCTCGCCCCTCCTGGCTGCTGAAGGAACGGCAGGAGAGGGAGTTGGTCTTATCCATAGGTGATACGTGCAATTGGTAACGGGGGGCATTGGACCAGTTTCGGGGAACTTCCCCTCAGTGAGCTGCAGGGAAGGGCAGGGCAGTGTGAGGGGAGGGAAGCTGTCCCGTCCTCAGAGCTGCCCCGCTGGGCAATGATCTGCACTTCCTCATGGTGAACTGGGGTAAGATGGTGCTGCAAAGGAGGCCGCTGTCTGGCGGCATCAGCCCCAGCATCTTGTGGGAATGGGTTATCCGACAGGGACAGGGCAGGAGGTGGGGTGCCACAATTTGAGGTTAGCAAGAGATCAGGGTTTAGTCAGAGCCTACAGACAGCATTCCTCAGGCAGAAGCCATCACTTCCCACTGTAAAACGCACCGCAGTGCTCGTGCATTCCCTTCGCTGTACCCAGCACGACCCCCCCATTGCGTTGCAGCCGCCGATGGAGGCAGCGGGTGGTTGCGGTGAGCTCTGTGCAAGAGCACGGCCCGCTCCCCAGGCGCAGCCGCAGGAGGTGGAGCCCCGCGCCGCACGCAGACGCCTGGCACAGGCCCAGCACCGCGCAGTGCTGGCGGGACTCTTCAGCAGCCTGCAAGAGACCGTGCTATCCCAGTCAGACAGCCCGGCCTCCAAGGTGCGGGGCGATGACTGCCTTTCTCCTATCTGTTGCTGTCATAGAATGGCTTGAGGAAAGGATCTCAAAGATCGCTTGTTTCCACCTCCCTGCTGTGAGCAGAGCTGCCACCCCTCGGGTTAGGCTGCCTGTGGCCTCATCCAAGCTGCCCTTGGGCGCCTTTAGGGATGGGGCATTCTGTCATAGACATGCGTTTCAGTTTATCTGTTGGGATCCCAAGGGGTGCCAGCATGTACATAATTTCAGTCTGGATAGATTTCCTGGATTCCTTCTGCTTTGCAGCTGCCAGCTCACCATGAGCAACTTGCTTAGTAGTCTCTGTGTCATGGGTTTATCATGTGGCTTGCCTGTGCTTTTCGTATGGAATTTTTGTAGTTTCTTCTTAGCCGTGTTTTGGATGTAAATCAAGGGATCCTATGATTCAATGACCTTGATTTCACAGCGTTTTGGTAGGAAATTGAGAGGAGTGAGTTTAGGGACAGATCAAGTTAGAAGGAAGGCAGTAATTCATTCAGCATATAAGGTACATTCTGTATCCAATAGACTGAGAGAATAAGATGGGGAGGGAACCCTTGTTCCTCCTGGCCTCTACTAAAATAAGAAACTATTTCTTTTAAAAAAAGAAAAAGAAATAAACAAAAATACTACTAAAAAGTTGCATAGTATCCTGCTGAAGGTAGGGGAATGACCATCAGGATTTTTCAGCTCTGCCACCAACTCATTTAGATTGGTCACTTTCACTTTTTCAGAGAGGATAGTGGCTTTACAGGATCATATTTGTAAAGTGCCTTGACATTCTAAGCATGCAAAGTGCTGCTGTCTGGGGCTGAGGCCCTTATCCCCCATGAAGTTCAAGGTAAGAATTCAGTTTGCCATACTCTGAAGGAGATGCAAATGTTAAGCTGAAGTCCCCACAGCCTCAGAACTAAGGCTAAACAGATACTTGTTTTGTCTCCTCTGACTGGACTGTCTTAATGTACCAATTCTTTGAACTACTCTTTGATAGTATCATGTGCCTAAGACATGACTTTGGAGGTGAGGTCCTAACTGCATAAGTTTACTCCTAATTCTGGTGCTTAGTGCCTTGCTAAAGTATGTGGTGTGAAAGCTCTGCCAGAGGGACCTCCTGTCTGAGCTGCCTGGGCGGTCCCACTGATCCTATAAATCTAGGAGCAATTTTTAGATGGGTGTGTTGAAAGGTACTGGCCATATGTTCTTCGTTATGCTGCAATGAAGGAATGATCTACAGCGCTTGTTATTCCAGCTGACATCAGTGCAGCTGGAGCAGAACATGGCAAGGGCTTCTAGCAAAATTCTCAGGAGAGGTGAATTATAAAGTCTTATACCTAAAGCTGGTAGACATCCAAGAGGACATGTTACAGCATGGTGTTTCTGGACATGCTCCAAGAAGATAATGATCCAAACAAGAACAGTTGCTGGTAAAAGATGTGACTTAAGTAGCAAATGGCTGTGTGACTAGGCATTATGTACATGTATTGTACAATATATTTATATTACAGAATATTTATCTTCTGAATTTAACTTTACTCTTAGATCTTTCTCCTCTTCATAAGGCTACAGGTAGATGGTGAAACATCACAGTCGTTTTCTCAGACACATGGAGATAACTGAGGGTCAAAATGAAGGAAAGAAATGAAGAAAGCAACTGAGTTGAAACATGAATTCAGCCAGAGCAGAGAGCAATCAGTTCTGTTTTCTTTTTGTGTTTAGTATCAGGTTTTGCGTAAGGCTAAGAAATATATCCAGGAGCTGGAGCAAACCTTGAGTTCTTTGCTGAAGATGAAAGGTACTGTATGCAAGTATTTGCCTCAGACAGTTTGTTAAGTAGAGGCAGGTAGATGCGTGGCTGCTCCCATTAAGCATTAGACTTTAATGGGGCTTCATTTGTAGCACAAGTGTTGTCAACCCAGTAAGCACTGTCCCTCAGATCCACAGCGATTCCCAGCCCTCCATGGCAGAGGAAGGACACAACTAACTTCTGCTGCCCCCAGCTGCAGGCAGGCTCCCCGCCTACCCCTGCACAGGCTGCGTACATAGGCTGGAGGAACAGGTGTGCTCCTTCCAGCCCCAGCACAGTATCAGTCAGAGCTGTTACACACCCTGCACTCCTCATCAAGCACAGCCAGAGCTGGAACTTCAGAGCTGGAGGCTTTGGTCTGAGTTAGAGGAACAAAAGGAGAGAGAATCTGTTGAGAGTTTCCTCACAAAAGTATGGTAAATGGAAGCCTTTAGTTAAGAATCTAGGCCCATAGGAGCAGGTAAGAGATGCTGTGGTTTGTTTTTGTCAGTTTTGCTTTCAGCTTGGCAGGTTGTGGTCATGCACTCCATGCCCTCACCAGCATGCCTGCTGCTCTCTGGTGCTGCTCACTCTCTCTGTTGACAACAAGAAGGACTGGGGACAGATGGATAGAGCTTTTGGACATATTTTTATGTCCCTTCACATATCCAGAATATGGTGTGCTAGAAAAGGCATTGCTGTTTGTGCAACTTGCAGTTCCAGTGTTTTGTATCAATTACAGATCATAATGCTTAAAACAAAAAAAGTCCTCTGAAACCACATATTTGGGTAACCCATAAAAGGCAACCATAGGTAGGAGGAGTCATTTGGAAGAGAAATCTGAAGGCTTCACAAGCAGTGGGGTGGCTGAAAAGAGTTTTGAAGTAAATTGCCCTTCATATTTACTTGCATATATGTAAAATTCATACCACTGCTGAATCACAGGGTGGGTTGTCCAGGGTTTTTATGTGCATTACATGACAATTATGAGATGTTGTATTGACTAGTGCTTGTTCTTGTTGGGACTTTTGATTTGCTGATTGTTTTCACCATCGGTTCTCTCACACCAATGTTAAAAGGAGGACATCTGAGTTCCTCAACAATCAGAAGCTCCCAGTAGTGGTAGTGATATAGGAGAGGCAGAGGTGTTGCATCTCACATCGCTTTTGCCTAATGAAGAGTTGTGGCTTCTGAAGGACCAGTTGTCAGATTATTCTGCTTGATTGGGACTGATGGAAGCCAAAGGCCCCACCAGTGTGACAGTTGCCTTTCTGCCAACAACAGAGTCCTTCAGCCTGGAGGATGGGAACCCGTCCAGCCTGGAGGAAGTCAGGGAAGAATATGTCAAGAGGCACTTCAGCAATCACAGGTAAGGGCTTAAACCAATCAGGGGAAGATGATAATACTTTGCATTTTCTTCCATCCCAGTGCCTCTTAGCTTCTTTGTCTTTGTTACTGAACTTCCAAGCAGAGGCCTTTCATCATGACAAAAAGACGAAGAGGTTTCTTGTGGACCCCTGTAATCTCACACAGCGCATGAACAGTGTTTGTATTTCCTTTGCCTCCTATGCAGCTCACCACAGACTTCTTATTTGCTTGCAGAGCAAAAGGATGGGGGAAAAGCTTGCTGGAAAGAATGGCCCTGGACCCTGGAGTGACCATGACAAAGACATTTTTAATCCAGTTAAGAAGTTGTTCATGTGGCTTTTTTTTTTTTTCTGTGTGTTCTTTTCAGCACTGCGTCGTCGGCCTCAGAAGCTGTGAGTGAGAGTGATTCTGCTGTCTGGTATTTGATGCAAGAATGTGAAAACCAAACAATGGAAGAGGACAGAAAGCCAGGATTTATCCAGTACCCAGAGACTTCATCCCCAGATCTGGTGGAATTTGAACGGTAGGTGCACCCCAAGTTGTCTTCAGGGTTTTTTTTCACCTATTTGCATTAACACTGCGTCCAGTCAGTGCTGTAAATGGAGCCTTGCAAAAAAGCCTTGTACCAGAAACTTTGACCCTGCTGGTGATGAAGCTGGAGCTGTGTCTGGCACACGAATGGAATCCCAGCATGGTATCAGCCCCCAGCTCCCCCTCAAACTCTCAAGAAAGAGAAACAAAAATTGTTTCAAGTGTGTCAGTCCCTGTGTGGACGTGCTTTACTGCTGTCCAGTGGCTTGTAGAGTGAGCTGCAACACGCCTGTAGTGGTTCAACTGGCAAGTGGTTTTTAACCCAGATGGAATGGGAGTTTATTTGAGCAGCGTGGCTTACGCAGGTGTTTGCTCCTGTGTGCTTGTGGTATCAGTATCAAGTTCTATCTTCACGATGGGGCTGAGTTTGAGGAGCACAGGAATTGCTGCACCAGATGAAACCTGCCAGTGGCTAGCTGTACGTGTTCCAGTTCCAGGGGAGCTGCAGAACTGCAGATAGGTGGATGTAGGCAGATATTTCCCCCTGCAAGTGATGATTATCCTGCCTGGTATTGGTCTGAGAATCTGGGACGCTGTTGTCCCTTCCAGAGATGGATGTTTAGCTCCTAGCACCTTGGAGTACTTGTTTGTAAGATCAGAGCAGCGTAGGGTTGGAAGAAATGAGGGAAAATAATGCAGTACTCAACCTGCAGTGGTCTGCAGAATAGCAGTAGTCTGGAAGACATCAGAAAGTACTCCTCAATGTGACTGAAACACAGAGAGAGAGAGAGAGAGAGGAAGGGAACATAAGTGCTTATGAGTGTGCTACAGCCAGAAGGTGCAGGTCTGTAACCCTCTTTAGGATTAGCCAAGTGCCTGACACAGCTGCTAAAAATCGGAGACCGTTGCTTTCCTCTCAGTGGTCCATGTATTTTAATCTAGGATTTTAATGATAAATTTTCTATTTTTTCAAAGTTATTGGTATCTTAACACTGAGCATTTATCACATTCTTCCCCCTGCTCTCAAATGGCACTAGGATGTACTACAGGGCTCATAGATGGTAATCATCCCAGACTTAAAAACACACAGTGTGGGAGAAGCCACGGCTATAGCTGGTATCCTCCAGAGCTTCACAGCTATAAGTGTAAAGGCAGTAAAAACGCAGACAATTTTTTTTTTTAATTATTATTATTTTTTGCTTTGAACTGGTGTTTTTTAATAATTTTCCCCTGGACTATTGAGGTTTTTCAAAACGAGACCGCAGCTCTGCCAGCAGGTGGCACCAGCCTACTGCTACAGTGCCTGCTTTTGCTCCTGTGAGATTTGGAGATGGTTGTAGTAAGGTATCATTTGAAAGACCTTGAAATGTGCTGACTGAGGATTTTCTGGAGGAAGTAATCCCTGCTTCATCAAAGCCTGCACAATAGGGCCATAAACACCTGTATTTCCCCTTCTTCACTGATGAGGTGGACCACAGCCTTTGCAGTGCTGCGTGGACTCTTGGCATTTACCCTGCAGTTTTAATGCAGCCTGCAGTTGAACTGTAGCTAATTCTTGTTACAAAACCATCAGTGGTAATGGGCATGAAACAGCAGGGAGTCTTTGGTAAACAACAGCTTCTCAGTGATAAGTCTAATCATGTTATTTGGGCAGCATCGGAAATGCACTGAGCTTCTACAGAGAGCTACAGTGAAGAGACTGCCCAGTATTCCAAATGTGCAAATGTGCAAAATGTGGTCGTCTCCTTCCAGCTGGGAAGGAAATTGTTGACTCATGGTTTGTTCAAACTCATTTTCTTTAGCAAAGCAGTCTAGTGATGATTCATTCTGTTAGAGAAACTCCAGATCCTTCATTCAGAGCTGGGTGTTCAGAATTCTTGGTGAGTGCAATAGCTGACCTAACAATGCTTGCCTCCCTTGCAATATTTTTGTGTCCAGCAACGGCAGAAAAACTTCACAGCATGGAAATGGGAGTTTAAACATATTTGTGTTTGCATGTGGGGTTATTTTAAAATCTTCAATACTGGTTTACTAAAACAAACAGTTGTAAAAAGATGCAGTACTTTTTGGTTAATTTCTCGTGCAGCAGTTTGGTTAGCCAGGAAATGTGCTTAATTGGGACGTCTTCCAAGGAGACATTCTGAGCCCAGTCAAACTGAGAAACAAGGACTGCTCTTTATGCTCTTCCTTTTTACTCCTTCAGACACGTTCTTTCATCTGAGGAGCTCTAATCATTTAATAAACATAAAATAACCTTCAGTGCTACTTTCTAAAGTAGACTTATTGTTCCTGGCGCACTGTGCCAAACAGTACTAACAGAAGAGGCAAGCTCTTCCTGTGTTTGCATCTTCAGCTTGAAATTGCAGCATTAATGTTGAATTGCTAGTTTCACTGCAGAACTCAGTTCACTCCCAGAACTCAGTCTTGGCAATGCAGTCCCTCAGATGTAGGAACTGAGTTTCTATATTCACACCAATCAGAGTTTCCAAGCCCCTGCCTTCCTAGCTGCATGTATAGTACCTAGTACATCAAGGTATGACCTCAGCCAAGTGTTTTTAGAGCACTGCAATGCCAGAAGTATAAAAAGTGACTCACAGTGCAAGAGCCTCGGGATACAAAGGCAGGTATGCCAAATTTTATGAAAAGCCAGTGTGAGGTTTGCCTGTGTGATGAGTATGGCCTGCAGCAGCCTGGAGCTCCTATTCTGAGGCCGCCCTGCTGAGGCTCTGGCTGAAGCCTGCCCTTTGCAGATGAAGTCTTGGCATAGCAGAGTTGCTGAACTTTTCTGGTGGTTTTGGGCAATGTTCAGTAATTGTATGAGGTCCCTGAGGGAGAAGCCAGTGAAGTAGTTTGGAATCACTGCTACTCCCTCCTCCCCTGTTGATGGCAGCAATTATATCACAGTCTTTCTAGATAATCACTAGAACTGTTTAGCATAGCTGCTTTATTAGAGAAGACTATTGAGGTGTCAGTTCAATTGTTTAGCAACAAGCCTTGCACAATAGTTGCTTATCTGCAAAGATCAATCACAGTTCCACAATTCTGAGGTAATGCTAATTATATCCTTAGCTTACCTTCCAAATACCAAGCAGTCCTTCCAGCCCAGGGAAGTTTCCTCAGCGGTTGTGCTGAGCTCAGGGTGGATCAGCCCCTCTCCAGGAGCAGAACTCCAAGGGGCTCAGTTTCCCAGCCCAGTAATGTACAGCGTCTGTTACCACCCACAGTGCAGTGCTTTGCAAAGGTTCCTTGCAGCTGTAGGTCTTCCAAAGCCAACAAGAGAAACTGCATCTTGTGCAAGGGCAAAGGTCATATTCATCACATACTTTGCAATGGCAACTCCACACTGACCATGGCCTAGGCCATGACCAAATCAAATGGTCAGTAGAACTATGGCAGTTCTGTCATCGGATGCCTTGTCCCTCCACACTGACTGACAGCAGTTGGATAGCTTGCTCTTCAGATGCTCCTTGTCCTTTCAGGTACCTGTATTTTTATAAGCACACAGTAGACCTACTGAGAGAGCATGGAATTGTTTCCGCTGAGGAGGTGCCTCTCCCTGTGGTCTCCACGGCTATTTCACACCTCTGGCAAGAGCTTTCTGAAGAAAGGAGAGACAGCATCTTGCAGTACTGTAGCCAGAGAGATTTCCACCTGGGTCCTACGGATGCTTGCCAAGAGCCTGCGTGCGCTGATGGCGATGTGAGAGACAGTGGAGGTAACAGTGAGGAAGCCAGTGGCTCCTTGGTCTCCACGCCAGAGGAAGTAAGTGCTCAATAACACATATCCTCTGCCCCTAAAGCTCCAGTCCTCCAGTTGCTAACTGGCTCTGCAGCTTCTAATTAGAGAACATGCAGTAGTTTTAATTAAGTTTTCCCAAGACCACTTGAATGGAAAAGTGGAAACAACAGCCTGTGAGTAAATGTCTTGAATTCTCTCTCGGTAAGATAGACAGCAAGCTGTAGGAGCGCCGTGGCAGCAATCCTGGCATTTCTCTGTTGAGCTGTGGATTCCTGTGCTAAGTAACAATTAAATTAGCTCTAACTTGCTGTGGGGTGGGGAGCAAGAACAAGGGTTGTCCAGCTGCTGTCTTCTGCGAGTCTTCCATGCAGGACAGATTATCTGTATCCAGAAGAAATGCCCAGATTCCTAAAACCTGTGTGTTTTTGCCTGGTCGCTTGTTTTTTAATTCGTTGGGTTTTGATTTTTACTTGTTTTTGTTTGTTTGTTTGTTTTTAGTAATCAGAGCACTTAGTAGCAAAGATAAAGTATTCGTAGAGACCAGTTCCAGCGATACAGGGCTGATGACTGCCTATTCCGTGCATTTCTGCAGAGCCAAGAATTCAGTGACTGCGTAGATGGGAGCATCTGAAAAAAGAGATTAAATAACAGCCAACTCTCCATAAATTGTTCCTGATGAAGCATTGATGGCTTAAGCAACTGGCTGTTCAGAGAAGGGTACAATGTTATTAGTTGCGAGGGGAGGTCAGAGGTTCACTTTTAGCAGATTGTAAATTGCATTTACAAGCTCCTTTTTGAGTCACAGGACAATTAGCAATTCAGTCCACTGACCTGCTTAGGAAATGTCATGGGGACGTTGCGTGTACAGTACTTTCTGGCACAGAAGATGTGTGAAGAGCATGAACTAATGAGATTAGTGGTCTGTCACATGGAGAATCCAAACTCCTTTGTAAGACGAGTCATATACTGGAATCAGATTTGTGGAGAGTGGCTGGTACAGCTGAGATCTCCAGCCATAAACAACACAACGGCCAAAGTCAAGTCTGGAAAGCACTGTTAAATTCATGTATTTACTGATGCTCTGGGAGACGTAAGTCTAATTCTTGGAGGCTGAAAAACAGGGAACAGACTAATCTTGTGTTTGGAGTTACGAAAGCTTCTCCCTCTTATTCCTTTATTTGCAAAACCCTGTAGATTTCTGCAGAAGGAAACATTAGCTGTTAAATGGAAAGAAAAAAATATTGTACTTTTTATGATTTCATTATTAAAAACTATGCCCTAGGTAAAACTCTTTAAATGGCTGGATATGCTGACATCCAAAATGTTTTCTGTGACAGGTAATGTTTGAAGACGCGTTTGATGTTGCTGCTGGTTTCCTTGAAACAAATGAGACACAGGGATTGTCCAGCCAAAGGTAAATTTTAGCATCCAACCCTTTTGCTAGATAGAGTAACTCAATAGCTGACAGACAGTGCTCCCCAGCAAGTTTGCTGTAGAGAAAGTCAGTAGCCGAGCGTTCTCTTTTGTGCCTAACTTTTAGTCAGTAGATAAAATAGTAGCATACAGCAGTTGTGCTCACTGTAGTATTACCTTTTAAGGTGGATGAATGAAATGAGGAATAGGCATTTACAACAGAACCAGGAAGATTAGCTTACAGGAGTGCCCAGTAGCTTCGAGATAACCAGGCACTCCTAGTAAGTGATTCTTCATGGAAAGTCTAGGAAGAGTCCTGGATTCTGGATAAATAGATAAACTCTTCCAATTTTTTTCTCTACTTTGCATAGCTTTCTGTCTTTTCAAATTACAAGATTTCTAATGTTCTCCTTTTTTTATCTCTCTCACTTACAAGGTCTGTGATGACCATAAGGCACTTCCTGGACAATTAACTATACTCTCACTTAATGAGACAAAAATAATCTCTTTTTTTTTCTTTAACATCATTTCTCTTAATCTTCTTCAAGTACCCTAATTTCATCAGTAAGAGATGATCAAGCTGAAGTGTGGTTGGCTTGAGCAGAAAGATCGAAGAAACACGAGGGGGAATGGTTTTGAACTAAGACAGGGGGAGTTTAGGTTAGATATTAGGAGGAAGTTTTTCACACAGAGGGTGGTGATGCACTGGAACAGCCAAGGAGGCTGTGGATGCCCCATCCCTGGAGGCATTCAAGGCCAGGCTGGATGTGGCTCTGGGCAGCCTGGTCTGCTGGTTGGAGACCCTGCACATAGCAGGGGGTTGAAACTAGATGATCACTGTGGTGCTTTTCAACCCAGGCCATTCTGTTGATTCTGTGATTCTGTGCAGGTCAGATCACAATTATCTAAGAAAGAACATGTCAAACTAGCACTGCTTTTGATTTTTCCAGTAGACTAAAGAAAGAAAAGGTTTCTCTTCAAGAAGAAAATCACTTTCTGATTCATCTCTTACATATTCTTCCTGCTTAGTCTTGCTTAGATTATTTTTTTTCTCTTTCCAAATAGTGTTTTAATTTTATTTTTTTTAATCCAGCTGATTATTTTTCCATATTTAGAGAGTTGTTTAATGTGAATCTTCTTCACTGTAATTCCACACTGCACTTACAGAATAGCATGAACAGAAATAAGATTGCTCTGGCTGTTCGTCAGAATATGTTTGTATTGTAAAGCTTAACAAAACATGTATCTATTAAATTCCATTTATTAGGTCATAGCTGCTGTTTGTTTTTGAAACAAGGAAAAGCAAACTTTGTTAACACTGCAAATGTATTGGCATCATCTTTGCAGTCTGGTTTAAGCCCCAAATTAGATTAATATTTCAGTAGTCAGCGTTTTCCATGTGCCCTTCTTTTTTTCTATCACCCTGTGCTTTATAGTTCAGGACAGAGGTGTGGTGCAGAACTTCCTAAGGTCCCAGGGAGAGCATAGAGGTGAGGTCCAGAGTGAGTATCTGACCTTAGTACCAAAGTTGCTGATCACCTGAGTACACATTTGCCAGTGAACAGCTGATGTGTGATTTTGTGACCAAAAACTTTACAAAAGAAGGCAAAGTTGCTTCTTGGAACAGCCCTACAAAATACACTGCCAAATGGCCATTTTTGCTCTCCATTATGATGCGTGTGTACCTTTCCCTAGAACAGTGCTATCACAGCTGTAGTGTATTAGTGGATCTCTGTTGTAGTGGTTCCTTATACTGGAGTTCTCAGTTCTTAGATATCTTTCTGCACTTGTTAGACAGCATTTCCTCATTACACCTCCACTCCTTCCTGTCTTTTTCACCTATTGTCTTTCTTGTCAGATTTGTCATGGAAACAATTTAAGTATTCTATAATTTGTAAGTAAAATGTGAAGGAGAGAAAGTAAGGAGGAGGAGGAAAAGAGGGAAGAGGAAATTAAATTAAATTTCTTGTTCCATTTTCAGTTCTTCATTTACAAGTGGCATTTCTGAAAATCCAGAGGATGACCACAGACTTTATCTGCAGATCACTGACTTCCTAAAAAGCCTTTTCTTTGCCAATACACACTTCTGCCAGGTAAGCTTTCCAAAGGGTTCCTTACAGAAGGAGCAGTGTATTTCTGTCACTGTCAGAAAGACTTTTCCCTTGCTTCAGATCATGGCGTCCAGAATCATTAAAACAAGACCTTGGGGCTTATTGCTTTAGATGTCATTCTGCAGGTCCATAACCCACCCTTGGCCTCTTGATTCTGAACACAGTGGGACTACCCTGTGCTTTATCTTGGTGCCAGCTTCCCTACCCTGAGCCTTTGTTTGGCAAGCCTTGAGAGTAGAGTAATTATGCTCTTGAAAGAGAACAGCTCTTAAAAGAGAGCAGCTGCTGTGCTGTGTCTTAACATCAGCCTACTGGTGCAGATTTGCTGAGCCAGAAATCATTGTGTTTGCAGTGTTAGTCCTCCTGTTCTTGTCCTCTTGCCAAGAGGGTGTCTGAGAACTTGCACATGGATACAGGACCGAAAAGGAGAGATCACTAAGCAAGAAGATGTTTATTTTGGCTCAGATTGTGCCTCTGCAATGGCCACTGTTTCTCTATGTTCTGCTGTCACCTCGCTTCCACCCGGTCTGTTACTTGAGCAGATCGTCCTTTAAAGAAAATGGAATATTTGTGGTGAGGGATGGTTGAGACACCAACCAAACAAAACCCAAAACAACACCACAAAGAACCAGAAACCAGTGTTGCAGCACTGTCTAAATCTATCGCAAAACGATTTCTGCACGTCACTTGGTTCCTACAATCTTCTGGAGACCTTAGCTCTAAAGGAGGTGCTGGGAATGACAGCAGGCATAGCAAAAGCTATTAAACAGGAGCTATTAGAGTAGGACTCTTCAGCAGAAATGTCTGGGGGTGACATGAGAAAATTTGGATCCTAAATGACTTGGATTTGGTACACAGAATGATGATCCATTGCCTCTTAACAGCAGAACTAGACAGCACCCAATGAAATGAACAAACAGTATATTAAGAATTTGCAGATTACCAGAGTTAACTCCCCAGGGATGAGTCCATTGAGGGTTAATAAATCTGGACAAAGATCCAGATATAATTTCATATGCAGAACACCCTCACAGCACAGTGTGCCAGAATGAGGGAGCATGTATTAGGGAGACAGAGCACAATGCATGCAAAATGCTTGCACTTTTTGTTTAAACATCTACTCCTGGTCATTGTCAGAGACCAAGCACTGATTTACACAGCCATTTGGTCTGTAAATAACTGTTCTGCATAAAACCAGGGCTCTTTCTGTGTTCATATAAATGACTGTGAAATGAAGATGCCTAGAAAAGAAAGAATGACATAATGCAAGGTGCATGTTTTCCAGCTGTGAGTGGCTGAGTGCTGCTTTTGCCCTCTGCTTGGTGCTGTATCACTGTGTGCGAGCCCAAGCCCATCTTACAGCTCTCACATACAGTGGTGTTGGTGGTGGTGAAATGCTGCAAATTGGAAGCTGAGCACTTCTTTTATTCAGGAACTTTGAATTGTCTGTGATAAGACAATAAAAAGGGAGTGTGAGCAGAATTCACCCAGACTAAATTGTACTGATAATCTGTTTTGGTTTAGATAACTGTGGTACAGCACATCTAGAGTCCTGCCAAGAGGCAAGAAAATTTGACTGACAGATTTTGGGTTTTGAGTGCGGAAATTCAGCTGTACTTCTGAGCAAATAGTTTGGAGACAGTTATGGAAGTTCAGCTGAGTGTGTCTAGGAGATATTCCAGCTAGCTTGAAACGCTACCTCAGGCAACAGCAGAGCTCAGCGTAGGCTACACAACTTAACCCAGACAGTGGGTTACTCTGTGCACTGAAGACTCTTGGACTTGTCCTGAATAGGAGACCTTCTTGTTTACTTTGTGTGTGTAACCAAATCCCTGCAGACCACTCTCTCGATGCAGTATTGATACAGGTACGTTTGCCCAAGAGTTTGGGCAGTGCTGGTGGTGTAATTATCCCAAAGGGTAAGTGGTGTCCTGATGCACCGTGCACACACATGGTAGATGATGATATGGAGGCAAGCAGCAGGTACTGTACTTAGAGGCAGGGCCACCAGTGCGTGCCCGACTGATGTGTGAAAGGCAGCCTCTGTCCCTTCCATCTGCAGAGCTGGGGAGGTAACAGGTTTTCTTGTGGTCATTACATGCCAGTTCCGTGTTAATGCCATTTGAGATTAACTGTACAAAGCACTGTTGTTGGATTGTGTACATTTGCTGTTTCACAGTCTACAGATGCAAATGCTTTTGCATCCTGGACTTTGATTGCTCAAAGCCACTTATGCTCTGTAAGATGGTCAAGAAAACCATTTCCCTCTGTTGCTAAAAGAGCAGCAAAGCCTGAAGACAGTGTAAGTTAGAGGCTCAAGGAAGCTCGCACGTCCTCAGAGCTTGTTATTTGATGTGCTTGCTACCATGGTCTAAATGATGTAGATGGAGGTAGGGTGAAGGCCTGTGATGTTAGATTAGTTGAGAATCTGAGACATTCTTCATCAGGCCCCACAAACAGTTGACTGAGAGGTGCTGGTTGCTGATGCAGAGCAGAAGCAGGGCTCATAGCACTTTGAACACAGTCAACTCTTGTGGTTTTTAACCTTACCTGGCTTTGGGATGGTTTCAGGAAGAAGATCTTCAGTTCGATTATGAGACTGTAATGCTGAGGTGCACGGAGACCTTTGATGACGAAGATTTATAAGTAGTATCCCTGTATGCCAATGTTTTGCCAAGCATCACTGGATACAGCAGGCATGTGAAGAGACTGTGCCTCTTCCAGAGGAACACCTCTCCAATCAGAATGGGGAGACAATGTGTTGTGGTTTGTTATTGTTGACTTCCCTTTCCTCATCAGTGCTCCATAACTTACCAGTTGAGTAATTTATACTTTTAAATGTTCCAGGTTTAAAATATTTATAAAACCTAAAGGAAGAAGTATTTTTCTCTCTGACTTTTTAATGCTGAACCTCATTTCACAAATACACTGAAGCAATTCAGTGACCTTGCCTAATGTGAGCTGTGGAAGAGATGCAGAGAGCACATGGCAACCTACGCACTCCAGACTGCTACCTACAAAGCTCACAGCGTGCCTCCCAGCATCCTGGCAGTGATTGCTTTCCTCTACAGTTCTTTAGCCAGGGCTGGAAACAACGGAGGAATTTCTTCACAGAGAGTGACGTGAGGACATTCCATATCTATGAGGACAACTGTAGTGGCCACGCACTCCCGAATCGCTCAGAGAGATGCAGATACAATCACAAACTGTGGATTATTTTTGTAAAGTGTGTAAAGTTGAAAGAGAACTAAGCCCCCTGTGCTGTTCTGCTGCATCTTGTTCTTTGATGAGTAGTACTGCTCAGATGGTGTCTTGAAATTAAAAATGCATTGAAGTTAAAACAGATCATTGACATCTCTGAGCTGTCATTAGCGGCTTTCTGCAGACTCGGCCAGTGTTCTGGCAGTGGTTATATTGAGGTCTCCTTCTTCCTACTTCCCCTCTCATTTTAAAGTACCATGCATATATTGCTCTGGAGGGCCTGGGTTTTGGAACACGTGCTACTTGAAACGTGTACAGGTTTTTCAGGGGATCTGAGGCCAAATCATTCTTTCCTAAAGGAAAGAATACAAGAGACAAATGTGAAAATGTTTGCATGAGATGTCCTGTGTGCCCTTTCTTACCATTCTGTAGTTTTGTGGAAAAATGTGTTAGTTTTTCTCAGTGTGGAATCTTACTTTTTACAGTTTAAAGTATCCCTTTCTGATCTTACAGCTTGCTGCCATCTCCAGTTCCATTTGCCACATGACATTTGGTCAGTTTTGTTACAAAAACAAGCCTTTCACTTTTCCACCTCAGTTACTGCATCAGTTGAGGTCATACTTGGCAAATCTGTAGGAGAGACATGTGAGCAGATAACACTGACGGATTAACAACCTTATTTTTATTAGCTCTCAATCCCCATGCTTTGAAGACCAGTCCAGGACAGAATTAAGCAGCAGAAATACTGCATTTTTAATCGACTTTCAGCCTGTCATGTACCAGAGGAGGCAGTTCTAGGTGGTCACCATGGTATGTAGATGCATTCCCTTGATCATCACGTGGGAGAGCTTTTGATGCTTCACCAGGAGAATTTTAGGCTTGAACACAAACATGATCAACAGGTGTGTTCAGGTAGTGTGAAGGTAAGAAATAACTATTCCAAAAGGTAGCAAGCATTGTGGGAGGCATTTATGTCATTATGAAGAGGATGAGGAACACATTACTTTGGTTCCTCCTGTGGCATGACCAGTTTGCAGGATGCAAGCCTGTGTGACATGGGAAGGCAGCCTTCTTGAGCAGAGCCAGCGCCACCCAGCCAGAGACTGAGCTGCCCCGGTGTGCAAAGGCTGCTCTGCCTTGGCGGGGAAGCAGCCTTAATTCCTGAGCATTGTATTGCTGTGTGTGCACTGGCACCACATTGTTCAGTGCTCAGTGGTTGGTCTTGAAACTTCTTACGAAAAAGCCTGGAAAAGGCCAGCAGGCTGCTGGGGCAGAGCAGTGGGAAGGAGAAGGAGCTTGAGGCTGAAAGGCAGCATGGAGGAAGCAATGGCAAACCTGAAAGCAGCCATGGAAGTGAGGCTGTTGTGGAGGCAGGCCTGGCCGAACTGGACAGAATGAGACCAGGTGCATTACAGCTGTGCTGTAGCACAGCAGCTTCTAACACACAGTCTGATCCAGCAGTTGGCAGCCCTGCCCACAGCAGGGGAGTCAGAACTGGATGATTGTTGAAGCCCCTTCCAACCCAAGCCCAGTTCACATCTTGTTAGAAAGCTATGAAAATGAGCTGGTCCAGACCCAGTGTCACTAGGTACAAGCATGTATCCCTCACCAACTCTCTCCAGAAAGAACAGGAAGACTTTCTGCCTGCACTTTGGCAGTTCATTATGTGCACCTCTGTAAGCTGCAAGCAGGATCACCCCACACTGCCTGACTTCAGCACGCTTTGAGGAATAAACAGGAGCAAAGGGTTACACGGGTGGCAGGCAGCTTGCTGTTCCCAGGCAGTCCAGAAAAGCCTTCAGGTGTTCAGTTTTGCACCTGAGGATCCCTTGATCTTTCACTTATCAAGGAGCAAATAAACAGAAGCTGCATCCTGTGGTGCAAAGTCAAAGCTGTTTCCAAAACTCAGGTGGCCGTATGCAGCCAGTGGGGAGTGGTAATCCTGCAGCCTCACCCTGCCTACTTCATTTTAGAATTTAGACACGTCCCTCTGAGTTAAAAAAAACAAACAGGCATATAACAAACACACCAAGGAGAAATTTCAAAGGGCAGTTAATAGCCTGAGCTTGAAATGGGGACAGAAATAGCTTCTGAGAAATGCCTCGAGCCTCAGCAGCACCAGACACACAGCAGCACCAGACACAGCATGCAGTCTGTGCCGCCTGGGCTTCGCTGTGCTGCAATGAAGGACGGGCCCTACTCATGCTGTGCCCCAGGGAGCTGGGAGAGGAGGGTGCAGACATGGCAGCAGGGTGGAAGTGCAAGATGTGGTCACTGTGTCTCATTCATCAGCTGCCATCCTGTTGCCATTAAACCATTCCTGCAGCATATGCTGGATGTGGCCAGCAGCAGGCTGACAGGACACAGGGACAGGGTGATGCAGATTAACTTACGCTTTCTCACATATGCTATGACACAAGTAAGTCTGACAGTGATGTGTAAGACCAGGGCTTATCTGCTAGTTCTCCTGGGGATATAGGCTATCAGTAAATGAGCTTAAGGTGTGGGCGACATTGTGGAGAATTAAGGCACTGTCAGAGCTGAGATGCCCAGGACCTCTGTAACATCCCAACTGGGCAGGAATCAGGCATAGTTTAGGAAAAGATCCATAAGATCAACGCCAGCCATCACCTAGTACTACCAAGTCCACCACTAAACCATGTCCTTCAGTGCCATATCCACACATTTCTCAAATACCCCCAGGGATGGTGACTCCACCACATCCTTGGGCAAAATATGCCCCTTAAAAGTAAAAACAAGCAACTTACCACTAAATCTGGGACATACCCATATTGTAATAGGCATGAGGAACGAAGGGTTTTCATTGAAACCACGCAGATTTTGCGGAGACAAAAGGGTTAAGAAGAAACCATATCACAGCTTTCAGCTGTACAGTTCAGAGTACAGAGAAGATTGGGACAGGCTTTTCTGAGAGGGGAACAGTGTTGAGGCAACAGACACAAGTTGATGCACTGGAAAT
Source organism: Centrocercus urophasianus (assembly GCF_019232065.1). NCBI lineage: Eukaryota > Metazoa > Chordata > Aves > Galliformes > Phasianidae > Centrocercus > Centrocercus urophasianus. The sequence goes on along the minus strand of NW_024884697.1, from coordinate 45,760,294 downwards.
TCCAGTTAGATGTGAGGTAAGCTATTTCTCACCACAAAGGTTGTCAAACACCAGAACTGGTTGCCCAAAGCAGCTGTGGCTCTCCAGCCATAGTTTGATTAGGCACTGCCATGTGCCGCCTGGTCTGAGAGGAAGGGTTGGCCCACATGACTTCCAGAGGTCCTTTCCAACCTGAATTCTCTGTGATTCTTTGAATACAACCTGCCACTCACTATGGAAATCAACCCAAGAAATATCATTCAGTTGCATGTGTTATTTATTTTTCCCAAAAAATATATTTAAGTATAAATCTCAGTGCAGGAAATTACAGCTTAATGCTATAGCAATATTATTACATGTCAGCAGCAGCCAGCACCACGTGCAGTCACATTATTAACAGGTTAAGGCTGTTTGTGCTGAGAGTAGAAAACAGCAAGAGTCTGCAAGCTGTTTTCTAGAGAAGTGGCTGTCACTACACAATCACCAAGCCAAGTCAAGGACAGTGGGGACACACAGAATTTAGCAGTAGCAGAGGTATGTCACACTACAAGCAGAAGTTTTGTCCTTCATCTCTGATAAAGATTCCTTCATCTCTGTGCAATTTGTTACCCTGGGGAAGCTGGCTCCCAGCATCCCGGCTGAATTCCTTTCAGTAAAGCTGGTTGTTTCTAACAGATCAGTAACCTAAGTGGAGTCTGTAGATCCCTCTGCAGTGTAGGTAAGGAGAGGCAACTTCAGAAGACAATTCATCCCATTAACCTTAGATGCTGCTTTTCCAGCATCATTCATTTGACTTTAAAGCATCACAGAAGAGAGAGGAGTCATGGCCTACAGGTGCCCACTTCTTTCCTTTGGCCAGGAAAAGGTGTAAACCACAAGCTGAGAGGTGAACCTTGCCATTACAGATGATTAAGGTGGAGGGGATAAACCTCAGCCCAAAGGATGCATAAGCATGGTAGAGATGCCTTCTCCTGTGGCCCCAAGGGCAGTCAGAACAGGGGGAAAGGAAGAGTTCTGCTTCAGCCTAACAACTGTTCCTCAGGGTTCCCGAGGCTCAGTGCAAGGAAGGAAACTGAACATCCTTCCTAGGCATTTCCCAAAGCAGTACTGCGTCCTTCCTAGAGGTGGGCAGGCAGGAGCAGGGAGAAGAAAAATGATTCCCTCAAGGTCACCAGTGGCACTGGAGACAGTTAAGAAAAGAAAGGCATTGTCATTCTCTTGCTCCAGTTCAAATGATGGGGGCTGCAGACATGCTTTTCATACCTTTGCTTGAGAGAAGAGTTTATCTTCAGGCCTGGTGCTTATATCCTTGTATCAGCACCTATCTCAGAGTCTCTTTCTAAGCTTGCTTTAACACTGCTTTCTTGTCCAGCAGCCTTCAGTTCATCCATTTTCTTGCCACTAGGTAGTTTTTGGGGGCAAGCAGGGAGATACCGAAACCAAGAGACAGCACAGTATTTTGTGCCTATGCCAAATGGAAGATCATAGACCTTGGAAATGAGCTGGGAGTTGTCCACCTCTCCCTTGTGGCTGTGCTTCCATGCCAGGAGACCCCGCTCCTCCTGTGTTCCTGTGAAAGCAAAAAGGAAATTGTTGTATTTCAAACACTCAAGTGGGTGTTCTGAACATATGACTGCCTTGGGCGCTCCACATTTGGCTCTCAAATCGCAGCAGATCCACTACAACATAGAGATACCCTGCACTTAAACCCTTCTAGCTTCAAAACTCTTTACAAAAACTAGCGACTGTGCTGCTAGACAGTACCCATCTTCCTGCAGTGCCTTACAGTCTCCTCCACTGCTTCTCATGGGAATCAAAGATACTAACACAGGTTTTCAGAAGCCATGGGGGATGGAAGAACTATTCAAGAGGCATTGTAAAGTGCTAGAAAAGCAAAGCTGGGTGTTAACTGCTCGAATATCATGAGGTAAGAGAATTAACTTTAGCTAGCAATTGCTAAATGTCTGTAATTGTTGCAATGGCTGAGTCCCTCTTGGGAAAGGGAGTGAGCACATAAATTCTGCCTGGAGGAGCTGAAGATCAAGGGTACAATAAAATTAACGAGCCAAAAGGATATTGGCTTTTCAAAAAGTCTGAGATAATAAAAGAGTCTGCTTAACAGAGTGCCCTTCCTGCTCTCTTTCTGTAGAACTTCCTCTCCTATTGTTAGGCCATCCCTCCCTAGGCTTGATGAAAATCAGAGGGTCTTTGATGGCTGTGAGGGGCAGCCACTGGTCCTATATCACATCTTTGGTCATCAGCCCTTCCTGCTGCTTTCCACTGATGTGGAGCAATTCGACTTCAATTTCAGCAGCTTTCATAAGCAGGCACACATCAACATATTGTCTATCAGAAATCCGAGAATCATTAAGGGTGCAAAAGACCTCAAAGATCACCTAGCCCAACCATCAGCCCATCCCCACCATGCCCACTGACCACGTCCCTCAGTGCCACATCCACACGGTTCTGGAACACCTCCAGGGACGGTGACTGCACCACCTCCCTGGGCAGCCTGTGCCACTGCTGCGCCTCTATTTCTGAGAATAAATTTCTCCTAATATCCAACCTGCATCTATAAGCAGAGAAGAAATATTTCTTACCATGCCCTCCCTCCTGCAGTTGCCTTTCTCTCTCCTTTCTACCAACAACATGACCTAGGCTAGCAGTTTACATAAAAGACATTTTTTACTGAATTAACTTTTCCTCAAGCTAGATTGTTGAAAAACGTTTTTTTGTTTTGTTTTATTTTAATGAGTTACTGTTTTGGAAGCAGCAGCTATTCCATTGATGTCTCTCCTGTTCCCCATTCCTCTCCAGGAGTTCAGTGACATAGAATTTCATGGTTGCTATTACAGCTTTTACCCATAGAGCAATGGTAATGAGGACAAAAAATACCGAGTGACAAACCCCAGGGCAGACACAGACTGGTAGCTTAGCTCATTTCAGCAAAATCCTACCTGGAATGGTGTTATCGAGGATAAACCCCAAGAGCCCACCCACAAACATGCCAGTGGTGAGAAGCACCTGGATCACCTGGTCCAGCTGGATGATTTCTAGAGGAAAAACAAAGACACATATTCAACCAGCAACACATTCAGTGCCAAAAGGCTGCAAGATGCATGCTTGTTTAGACAAGACCTGCAAATCCCAAAACAGAGCCTAAGATTTGGCAATGCAAGGGAGGCACCGGAGCAGAGGACAAGAGCAGCACTCCCAGAAAGCAACGGACAACAGTCAGAGGACAGCTTTCAGGATTTTGTTTGGAAAAAAATGTGTTTAAAAAGGTTGCTTTGGATCAGCCTTTGCTTAAGTTCTATGCTACAGAAAGCTCTTCTAAAATGTGCTGTCACTTCTTACCTGTTTCTAGCAGCATATGATTTTTGTTTGCCCAGTTGGGAACTGTGAGTCCAGCAAACACAGAGAATCCAAATATAAAGATGTTTCTGGAGGAGTTCATATCCGTGTACTGCACAGAGAAATTGTGTATGTTAGTACTGACAGCTTGGAATGACCAAAATCCATGGATTAATTCATTAGTGAGCCATGCTCAGATGTACACACACAAACCCAATGACAGGTGTTAGAACAAAGTTCTGCTTAACCAAAATTAGCAGATGATTTCAAACATGTATGGCATGCACTAGAAACTGTATATGGCAGATAATCAGATGGCCAAGCACTCTGTGATCTCCAGCTTAGACACCAGGAAAAGGTGTGATTCAGCCACAGCCACTGGCGGAACTGGAAATTAAACCTTTTACTGAGACTCTTACCCAGTTTGAGACCTCTACTCAAAGAGCCCTCCTCTAAATGCACATAACTATAGGACATAGAGAAAAACCATCCATAGGAGAGCAGCTACAGAAACTCCTCCCTTGCTTATAACAGCTTCCTTCAGATAAACTGTGAGATGGGGATGAGCAGCCCTGGAACTGCTGGGGCATTAACCAGTGCCTGCAAGCCCTGTCCCGGCCTGGAACCTCTCTTTGTGATTTTGTCTCTGCATAATTGCCCTCATCTTCACCCAAGGAACTGCCAGTACAAATGTTTACATTTGCTGCAGCCCTGCTTACGTCTATCTCAGGCTGGTGAGAATCTGGCTTGAAACCAAAGTAACCTTCCCTGGGAATGAAAAGGTGCTCACACAGCTGTTACCTGCAAATTGGAAACCCCCACTGCGGTGATAATGCCAAACATCACGAGGAACAGGCCTCCGATGACAGGAGTGGGTATGCTGGCAAGCATTGCCCCCGCTTTCCCAAAGACGCCGCTCAGGAGCATGGCACAGGCACCAGCAATGATCACCATGCGACTCCCTACCTGGGTGGGAGGAAGAGCAGGCAGTGATGCACCAGTGAGTGCAGACCTGTCAGGCAAGGCTTGCAACCAAAGCACTCGGCGGCACGTTCGGTTCCAGCCTTTGGGTTCAGAATGGGAAGCTCACACTGTGTGGAAAGTCCCTGCAGCTGTACACTAGGAAATATTTATCGTAATAAGCACCCTGAGAACAATGATAGATCCACACCTATTTGCTTTGCTATCCTCTGCCCCATTGCTATCATGACTTAACAGTTCACAGTGAAACAAAAAGCACATTAAGAGCACACTAATCCCCACATACAGCTCTGCTTTCACTGCAGTGTAGGAACCTTGTGTCACACCCACACCCTGCTCCCAGATAATTCACTGGACAACACTTCCACCAGAGGTTAGTTTCCACCTCAAAATGGCCTTCAGCTAGGTGTCCTGCACCAAGCAATCCTCTCTCTGTGGACAAAGATGTAGCAGAGCAGAGCTGGCCAGCCTGGCTGCTTCCATCCTGAGCTCTTGCATCTGTTATATCCTTTACACAACCAACACCAGGTTAATGAGAACTGGGGAAGTCTCTTGTTCTGCCCTTACCTGCCATCACACACCAGCTTCAGTCAACCCACCTTTCTCTCGTTCTTCCCCAGGAAGAGCCAGGGAGCCATTCTTAGTCCCACACTACAACAATGATGGGATGAAGCAGCAAGCTTCATTCAGAGCTGTTAGAGTGTGTGAATAGGAAAGAAAAAGAGTATCTGACAAACAAAGGGACGAAGGAGACATTTACAGATTACAGAAATTAAACACAAAAGCAGCATATTTGTTAGACTTTCAATTCAAGATACGCTTTGCCACACCAAAACTTGGACAGCTTAAAGAATCACACTAAGATTTACAGCATTTGTGTCTTAGGCAGAGAAGTTCTGTAATCCTCTGCAAACAATTTATAATTCAATTAATTATTTTAATCCTTTCACTGAAGTATCTGAAGAATGCCATTTTTTTTCTGCAAGGGTTTTTTTGCAAATGCTTTCAGCCAAAACACTGCCAGTAACTGGTACTGTCCCTTTTCAAATATTACTTAAAATACTTTGAAGGCACATTTTTATGAAATCTAAGTTTTACTTGATTGTGAAAGAAATGAGTAAGATTTGGTGGAGAGTTTCAAAACAAAATCATGCACTGCCTTCAGGTGCACTTTATATTCTTTGGCTTAAAACCTTGGGACAGCATTATCATCAAAGCAATAATTTAATAAAAGCCACAAGATCTGTTTGTTCCAAGATTAGAATGAAGCTTCAGATTCTTAATTTGCTGAAATTGTCGTATGTCAAATTGTCCAATAAAGGAAGTTGGCCTCAAAGGCAAAGTAACTAATCCACTGATACCACAACTGGGAGCATCTGCTTCTAAAGCTTCTAATTTAGAGTTTGTTTCAATTATGTCAGGGAAACAAGAAAACTGGTTTTTGCTCGTAAAGCTGAAGAAGCTGCAGTTTCCCGAAGTCTTTATCCCTCTTTGAAATTCTCTTTTTCTTGGAAATGGGAGCCCAGTGCTGGCACGCTGGGTTTGATCCAGTATCTCAAACATAGGAGCCTGGTGCCATTTAAGATATTGGATCTTGGCAGTTTCTGAGACCTGTGTTTAAGCAGAGGAAACAAGTCCCTGGCACTTCCCTTTATTATCAAAACATATGTTTCCCATGTAAAAACAAACAAACGAACAGAAATCTGCCTTGTGATCACAGCAACCCCAACTATCCCAGTCAGAATGACTGAGATAGAAATTCTTCACTCAGGGGGTGGTGAGGCATTGGCCCAGTTGCCCGGAAAGCTGTGGATGCCCCATCTCTGGAGTTGCTCAAGGCCAGGCTTAATGGGTTCCTGGGCAGCCTGAGCTGGTGGGTGACAGCCCTCCGCATGCCAGGGGGGTTGGAACTAGGAGATCCTTGAGGTCCCTTCTGACCCAAGCCATTCTGTGATTCTATGAGACTGTCTTCTGGGCACTGAAGTCTGAACAAGGTGAGCAGAGGTGGGATCTAAGTGAACTGTCCCCTGAATCAGCACAGATGGCATGCCTGTGCAAGGACCTGGAGTACATGGGGACAAGGCACGTCTATAAACTGACAATTATGGGTTTGAGCACTTCTGCACTATGGTCATGTCAGCAAACTACATCATGAGAGAACAGGCTGAGGGCGACAGGCTAAACTGAGCCTCATGCAGTTAGATACAACCACTTCCATCAAATGCTGTGAAAAATGGTTATTTTGAGGTCTATAAAATCCAGCAAAATAACTAATATTATTGTTCAGGAGCTGTAAGTCAACATCTGCTTTTAGGTAGACTCACAGCTTATTTGACAATGATTTAGAAATATTTTTCAAGTTGGCTGCTGGATGTACTCATCCCCTAGCGATAAAGCTTAGTGAAAAATCTATGATCTGATTGTCAAGTTTATCTCTCTTTGGAAATTTCTTACCCTCATAAGAGCAATAAGATACTCAGGGAATTCACACAACTTTAAAGAGAGGTAAAAACATGGACATTTGCCATCAGATTTCATAATCTCAAAGAAATGGTCTACCTTTCACACGATTGCCATCCTTGGGTTACGAAAATTGTGGAACTTGAATCCCTAATAGGGCTCCTTTACTCTCCTTCCATTTATTTAGGAGGATAGACAGGTAGATAGGTAGATAGATGGATAGTATCGGATAAACTCAATCCTCAAGAAGTTTCCAGAATAGCTCAGTGTAACATATTCTCTTTACAGGAGCCTAAGCCAGGAGCCATGAGTAACCACAGCCTGTACCCCTCCCATATGCAGAGTTGGGCTAAAGAAGCTTCCCACACCAATGTACACAACGCACTTGTAACCACACTCAGGAGATGCACAGGAGGGCAGGGCACTGCAGTCACCCTGCCGTGTGAAGCTCACCTTGGTGATGCCCAGGGCCCCCACGTTCTCACTGTAGGACGTGGTGCCGTTTCCCGTTCCCCAGGCCCCAGCCAGGAGGCAGCCAATGCCTTCCACACCGATCCCACGGTTGATGGCATGCTTCGGTGGTGGTGGGGCACCAGACAGGCGGGCACAGGCATAGTAATCCCCCATGGACTCCAGCATGGAGGAGATCACCCCGGCCAGGATGCCGAATATCCCAGCCAAGCTGACTGTTGGCGTTCCCCACTGTCCTGCAAATAAAGAGCTTGATTCAGGTCAGTGGGGCACATTTACCCCAAAAATCTACTGAGAGGGAAGAACAGCAGGGTGCTTGTGCGTGTTTGCCTGATTTTTGGCACTTTGCTTCCCTGTGGTGGCTGTGAGGTGGGCAGGGTAAAGCAGCAAGGGACAGGGGAAAGGGTTGTGCAGCTTTGTCGCAGTACCTGGGTAAGGGAGGCGAAACCAGGGAGCCTGAGATAAGACGTCCCCGCGGGTGTCTGTCCGTGCCAGGTGGCCGTAAGCAGTGGGGTCCGTGGGGAGGACGTCAGTCACCGTCAACACGTAGCAGAACAGCCAGCTCAGGGACAGCCCCAGCAGCACCTGCCCGTCACATTCGGCAACGACAATCTGGTTACGGCAGAGCCGCATCTCCAGCAATGACAGACAGGTCTGGGACAAGGCCTTCTCCTACCCACCCTTTTCCCTGTGCACACGTGAGCATGCACATGGGATGGAGGGAGAGTGATAGCAAGTATCCTGGTAGCCCTCCTTTCTGCCCCACAAACAGACGCCATGGGTCTCTTCTCCCATTCTCCCCACTGCCCCTTGCAGTGTAGCCTCGGTTGGGAAGTGCTAAGTCCACTTGAAGTGAGTGGAAACAGCCCAGATAGCCTGGACTGGGTGAAGCTGGTCCCTCTGCCATGCTGCCCAGATCACCAGGAGCACTAACATACCGGGAAGATCTGGAAGATGTAGATGGGGGAGAAGTGGCACTTCTTGCCTCTCTGATATGATGGCAGTGGCACAGGGACATTCTTCAGGTACTGAGAGAACAGAACTATGAAAAAAACAGTCCTGGGAGGAGGGGAAAACAGACCATGAGACAAAGTGTTTGCCCAGATACCCACCTGTCCCCATGTGAACTGGAGGCCTGGCTACCTGATTTCCTTTCATTTGAAGGACTCCAGACAGACTCCGAAAAAGTCTCTCAGCACCAAAAGTAGCAGTGCCTTTGTTTGCCCCAAGCCTCCAGGGCTTGCTCCAGTGGTCATGAGGTGCAGCTCCTCTCCCACCCCTTGTGTGGGACTGCACTCTTACCAACAGCAGCGCAGGGCTGCACAGACACACTGCAATATGCCGCCAGAGGTTATCAATTACTATTCAGAGCACTGAATGACTGGATGCAGAATGTCTGAGGAGGAACCAGCTTCCATTCTTGGTTTCTAAAGCTACAGAGCATAGACCAACGGCATCAGTGCACATTTTGTGCATTTGCATTAACAAAGGAGCTCAGCAGCCTGATGAATCACTGCAGAACACTCATCTATCTTGGGTAGGTGTCACTGCTTATTATTCAGGTTGCCTGACACATTCCATTAATAGATGCTATTTTCATCTGCTGCTGAAATTTTGCCTAACTTTTTTCCATTTAGAATGAAAATTTCCATGGAAAACATCTGCCCCAGGCCAAATATTTCTGGAGAAATATATCCTAAACCTATTTCAAAGAGTGATGTTCAAGAAATAGACATAGTCGAGAAGGTCATTTTGCCTTGAGCAGTAGTAAGATCTGCCTATGTGAGATTTAGTAGAATTTGTTTGTTGGGGAGAGGCATATTGCTCTTTCTCACAAAACTCTGCTCAAGTATGATAAGTCTGTGGCAATGATCATTCATCTCAGGTCCCAAGTACTGAGCATAAACATCTCTGATTTTAGCATGTGCAGGCCATAAAGATTTTGAACTTTTTTTTTTTTTCTGGAATACTGTTAAGTGATGAACTGTAGTATGTACCATTACCAAGGAGCAAGTGAGCACACACCAAACCAGTTTCTCAAGGCAACATTGAGATTCACCCATTATGGAGGCTCTGGGATGTGGTAGGGCTGGACAGCAGGGCTTAGATCACAGGACCTGTGTCTTCTACCTTCTCCATCACCTGTCTCTCCCTGGGATGGGGATTAGCACAGGTGGAAAAGAGAAGAACAGAAAGGATAGCCAGGGTTGCAGGCAGGGGCTAGACACAGGCAGGAAAACCCTGGTAATGGAGCAGCACTACTGGGCAAAGTGGTCAGGAGAGAAACAGAGGTTAGGAGCTAGGGACTGGAGAGGGGAAGTGGAAAAATGAGACAGTCCTCATGAGGAAATAGATTTTGAAAAGAGAATTCAGATCGGCCAAGCAAAGGGGCTGGGACAAATCATTAGAGCTAGAGAACAGGACAAACCACAGATGTAGTGGAAGATACAAGGGTGAAGGGGAAATTGAGGAGCAGGGGGACAAGCAGGGTTTGGGATCTTATGGAGTGCTTTTGGAAGAGATCAACTGGGTGGAGAACTGCAGGTGGAGGAGAAATGTGGCATTTGGAGCCTGGGAGTGCAGGTGTTGGCAGGCAGAACAGAACTAGCAGTGACAGGAGAAGTGGAGCTGGGAGCAGAAGGCCTACCTGGGTCCTGATAATATCCCCATGACAGCACACTGCCTTCCAAGGCTGCATTCAAGGCTGACCTCTGGACCTTTGAGTTTCCAAAGACAACACTGAAAGCACTAGCAAACTGTTGGAAGTCATAGAGGAAAACAACCTGCTGCTGTTGTATGCTATCTCAATCTTAAACCTGCACTGCAGATCTGAAACTGCTTATCTGCAGGGGAACTGTGCAGTGGCAGTTCTATTTTTTGAGATTGTTTCTGAAATTTAAATTTAAATTAGATTTAAATTCTGAAATTAGATTTAAATTTAGCTTTAGAGAAGATATTAGGAAGAAATTCTTTACTATGTGGGTGCTGATGCACTGGAACAGGTTGCCCAGTGAGGCTGTGGATGCCCCCTCCCTGGAAGCATTTAAGGCCAGGCTGGATGGGGCTTTGAGCAACCTGGTCTAAAGGGAGGTGTCCCTGCCTATGGCAGGGGGTTGGAACTAGATGATCTTAAAGATCCCTTTCAACCCAAACCATTCTATGATTCTAAAAATATCAAAGAAATTCTGCCACCAGGAACACTTGTACACTCATACACGGAGGTACACACAGATTTCCCTGTAAGAATGCTCTCAGTGCTGCAAAGGCACATGCAGACAATGTACACATTTCCAGAGCTCCCCCAGGCCCTCTGGGGAGAAAACAATTCCTCCTCATGGCTTGAAAACAAGACATGAAGCAGCAGCTATTATAATTTGAGGAATACAGAACTCTGAGTGCTTAACTTTGTTATTTTAGAAATGCCTTTTTAACTTAAATAATGGATGTGTAGGATACTGCGCATAAACAACTACAACAGAAATTGCCCTGAGCAATGACACATAGAGAAGACTTGTTTCTCTACTGAGCTCAGAACTATGAGTTTTCACAAAATCAGTATTTTTAAAATTCACTTTTGTATTTGATTTGTTGCTGGTGTAGCTGAGGGCTAAAAGCTTCTCAAAAGGTAACTGTGTCATGCTGGTGTCTTGCACAAGCCTTCTGTGTGTCAGCACTCCACAAATAAATCTTGAGTTCCAGGGAAGAGATACTTACATGAATGCTATGCCCCAGTGCTGTCCAGCTTTATCCCCAGCTGAGTCAAAGAGAGGCAGAGCAACCAAGGTGATGGTGGGGGCTATTGTCAGGGGGCCAATGAATCTCATCAGAAATCCAACAAGGCCAGAAAATCCAACAAAGATTTGAAAGCAAGAAGCCACAATGATAGCTCCTTGCACCTGGAAAAACGGAGGAAGAGATCAGACAGTGAACGGACCTCTAACTATTAAGTTTTTTTCTTAAGATTTTTCTTGAGGAAGTCAGTACCAAGCCAGTGTGAGAGCCAGGCACACCTCCAAAGATGGACAGGTATGGAGGCCTGCCACTGACCGCAGCAGGGCTCTGCTGAGCATTACTTGGGGGGAAGGACCACCAAAGTACCAGCACACCAATTCCCACCTTGGCTGAGGGATTTAGTCGTTTACCAGGGCTTGTTTCATTCCCTTGTGCCTGCCATCTGTGACACCCAAGCACACTTCAGCTTCCCTGCACCCAATCTTTCTGCTCCCCCAAAATGCAGGGGAAAAGCTCTTGCTCTGAAAATGGGAATAGAGCCATGGCCTCCACTCACCTCCCACCTGGGAAGCACTTGGGGTGTTTCAGCACACTGGTAGGACAGGATGTCATGACAGCTTCTGTTTTTTTTCCTGAGTTTCAGTTTACCTCTGGGGACATGGTCATCACTCTGAACTTTTCTGTGTTTGACAATCACTGTTTAAGTAGCCAGTGACTGTGTCCTGAAATGCCATTAGCTGTTCTCATCACTTCCAGCCAGGAGGCTCAGGGGTGAAGCTGCTGTCTTTGCAGATTTGGTGATAAACCTGCAGTACTGAGCATTTTCCCTCATGCTGGCTCCAAAGGCATGAGGAACACAGGGCTATGGATAACAGGTCTGTTTCGCCCAGTGGAGACTTTGCGGGGGCCGTAATCAACCAAGGATTCTTTGTCTCCTGTTCAATGGTAGCACAGCACCAGAGCTTAGGTGCCCAGGAAGCTGTAACTGGGCAGAGGCTAAGGGCCATTGGAGATGGAAGATAAGGTGCTTTCCTGAAAGCAAACAGCCCTGATACAGAACAGGTGCCACTGAAGATGTGATGTACCTCTCGCATCCGTGTCTGCCAGACTTCAATGAACTCAGGTGAAGAAGCGTTCACCAGCGTGGCATTCTCCGTCCAGGCAGGGCACTTCCACTTGGGGAGAGACAGCATGGCCAGGGTGGGGGTCAAGAAGGAAAAAGTTCCTCCTTGAATAATAGGCAGCCTAGAAGGAGGACAGAGGAAAAAGCTGACAAGAATGCTAGAATCACAGCTCCATTTAGGTGAGAGGAAGGAAAGCAAAATAAATTACAAACAAAACAAAACAAACAAAAAGCCCACAAACAAACAAACAAAAAACCCACCACAGTCTGGTCGTGGTCTCTGGCATTGTCTTTTGGTCTGTTCTGGCAGGTCACCATCACTGACAACACTTGGGAATTGTTGCCAGTAGTACTCAAAGAGCAATGACCACAACTGAGAGAGTTACGTTCAGTATGGAGTCAGACTGCTATTCTGGTTTAAGGATATATGTGTCCTTTAAGTTGTGACTGGGTCATAGAGCCACATATGGTGAAAAAGCAGCCAAAAGAAAAAGCTGGAGGAGGAGAGAAGGGAAAGGAAGAAAGATGCTGAGACGGAAGAAAAGTTTAGCACTGACCTGTGCCCAAATCTCACCAATATCCATTTCTTTCCTCTGTCCCCTTGATCTGCCTCACGTTTCTTCACAACCTGCTTATAAACACAATCACATACTGGCTATCCTCCATGCCATAACTATCTTCAGACTAGGAGCTAGAAATTGTGATTTATATCTTACGAGATCAGGTTTTTTTAGAGCTAATTCCTCTGCTCTTTCTCCACTGACACTGGAAAGGAAACCTACATGGACACAGCAACAAGCTCTGAAAAAGCCAGGGGAAGCCTCCAAAGTGCTTTGGCTTTATCTGCTCAGAAATCTCCCCAGGAGCAGCTCCCAAAGCAACCTCTCCTTGCGCCAGAAACCCCAGTGGCACCTGCTTAGAAAAGCAGCAGGGCAGTGATCCATGTGAATACTTCTGCAGTTTCCCTGAAGCTGAAGCATTTCCACCGTTCATCAGAAAGCACAGGAAAATGAAGGATGGCAAAGCTGTTACAGCACCACATCTCCATCACTTACAACAAGTATTTATATCACTGCAATTACTCATGCCACGTACAACCGAGGCACTGTTAGAACTAGCCAGCAAGTTATATTTGAACATCAGTCATCCGTGGAGTCACTTATTTAATATATTCATCCAAACATGTTGCAGCCTTCAAAGGATTCTGCTGGGCAAAAAAGGAAGGAAGGAAGGAAGGAAGGAAGGAAGGAAGGAAGGAAGGAAGGAAGGAAGGAAGGAAGGGACATAGAAGACTTAGTGCCACCACTGTTGAATTAACAACAGCTTTATAGCTCCTGGTGTGCTGGTCCTGAGCTGTTTTCCCAGCTGGTATTGGCTTAACATCAAGCAGGAGTGTTGATGTGAAGCATATGGGGATCATGGGTTGTTTGTTTTTTTCTGGTGATGTTTACAAGATTTAGAGGAGATGTTATGCTCTGATCATCACTGCATGATGCCTAAGCATCACCACAATGGCAAATGAGGTCACTTACCTGTATGTCCTCAGGAGCTTCTTGGATAGTCTCTAATGACCATCTGGGACCCATCTTTCCTTTTTCATGCTCTGTCACATGACTGAGCTGCAGGTTACAGTGGGTTGAGGTTTTCCACCATTTACTGCTTCTGGAGGGCTGCTCCCAGATTGTACTCACTCTTGGAAGGAACCTCCCCATTTCTACTGCCAGTTCCCACCTCTTTGTTCATGGGCCAGCACTGTATTTTAGCTGAAGTGTTTTTTCCCTGCCTAATCCCATCTCTGCTCTCTCAGACTAATTGCAGACTGCAGCCAGACCCACTCATCCACCACTTGCCCTACAACAGCCAATCTCGCTTACATTACCTCCACAAGATGAGCTGCCTCCCATTACCATACCACATAAACACATTATCACTATCCCTCCTCTCACCTCTCTTCCTCTGAATCAGTCTTTCTAAAATACAGACATCAAGAACTGTGCAGAGCACCTAGCTGAGGGCTCCTCGGGTCATTGGACGTAGCACTGATGTTTTCCAGGAAAAAAACATCCCATCAGCCTCATATTTATTGTCTTCCCCAAAGACTTGCTGGTGACTTGTGATTATCAACTACTGAAGGCTTTGAGAAAGCAATAAAAAGAGAAAAAGAGATCTGCTTCTGTTTCCCTGGGCTAGGTTTGCTTGCCATTACTTCCTTCAGCTCTGCTCCAGGCTGAGTCCAGCTTTCTGACAGGGAATGTCCTCATGCCTTATAATTGGGGCCAGCAATAAGGCAATTGCATCCTAGTGCAGAAAATGCCATTTAAGCTTATCCTATAGGATCAGCTCCTCACTGCTTAATTTGATCTGCTGTTCCTCATTCAGTTACTGAGCCACAAGAGACATTAATGAGACATTAATGTGTCATTCTCTGCCACACTTTTATCACCAAGTCCTTTTGGGGGCAGCCTGAGGGGACCTGGGGGATCTGAATCACCCAAACAGCCCACACCATAGCTGTGTGCCCTAGCCTGAATTTAACTGAACTCAGAAGAACCAAGTTGCCTCTCTTTGGTGGCCATAGTGGCCTGGCATGCATTGCAGGCTACCTCCAGGCCCCTTTCTCCATTAATCCTGCATCAATGGAGTTACCTCCAGGGAGGGGTTTGTCTACCACCATTCCTAATTACAGACAATGATGGAAAAGTTACACTAGGAAAATGCCCAGGAGGTGTAAAAAGTATTGTGATTTGCCAGTAGAAGAGTTTTAACCAGGTTATTCAGATTTGAAGGTCAATCAGTGTGTGATTTTTGCTTTTGAAGCAAGAAACACCAGTTCTTGTCAATGCTTATCAATGCTTATAAATATCTACTGGGCAGGAGTCAAGTGGATGGAGCCTGGTGTTTTTAGTGGTGTGCAGCAGCAGAACAAGGAGCAATGGGCACAAACTAGAACTTAGGAAGTTCCATACAAATATGAGGAAAATTTTTTTTACTTGGAGAGTGAAAGAGCAATGGAACAGGTTGCCCAGATAGGCTGTGGAGTCTCCTTCTCTAGATATGCACAAGACCCCCCTGGATGCCTGCCCATGTGATTTACTGTAGGGAACCCTCTTTAGCAGGGGTAGTTGGACTGGATGAGCTCCAGATGTCCATTCCAACCCTTGCAATTCTGAGGTTCTGTGTTATTCTGTTCCTGCCATAACAGAGGAAAAATAATGGAAAGAGAGAGGCAGTCCAGAGTTATGACAAAGGGAATAGAAGAAATTTTGCAAGGCCAACAAGGACCCAGGCTCTTTGGGGCACTGAGGATGCGTCTCTTACAAAGTATTTAACTTTCTCCTGAGTCTCTGAAGGTGGTGGATGAACTGCAATTTCTCCCAGTTACCCCCCTGAACTCTTTTCTGAACATCTCTGTGCACCCAGGGCCAGGACCAGATTGAAAAGGACCTGCCACAGCCATAGGATCTCCGGTAAGGAGTAGGCAGATACTGTATACTGCATCTTTTTTAATGCTTTACCTTTTGCATGACAGATTCCTTATGAGCCCAACAAAAGATGCATCAAGTATCAGGAAATGCAAAAGCCAAACAGTGAGGCAGCCCTGCAAACCTGTCGTGTACAGTGACTGCAGTATGCTTTGGCATGTGTACTGATTGCCTAAGGGTAACAAATGACCCTCAATACTAGATAAACTTTACAGCAAGCTAGCTGCTGAGCACATAGAAATTGCATCTATAAATTTTCTTGCATGTCCCATTTCTTGCAGTTGACCTACCTGACTCCAAAGAGGACTTGAAGCAGGGTGCAAATTCCTGAGACGAAGAAGATGGTGCTTATCAAGTGGCTCTGGGTGAGGAGGTCATGCTGAAGACAGAGCTCTTTGGAGAGGATCAGTGGGATGGCTACCAGACCTCCCATGGCTGTTAGGAAATGCTAAGAGCCACAGAGAAAGACAGGGTGAAGGACGCAGAACTGGCAATACTGCATTACTGGGGGAAACCTACAAGAAACTAATATGTTTGCATTTGAATCATAGTAGTATATTCATTCTCTTTTTTGATACATTAAACATTCTGTTAGGGGAAGTACTTACAAGATCTGCAGTGCACCCCCACAAAATTCTCCCACCTTCCATGCCCAAAGACCTTTTGTAGTGCTCTGGACTCCCCAGATCACTGTCAGACAGAACAGCTTTATCCCCTGCCCTGCAAATGAAACTGTTGGGAGTAGTCTACCAGGAAGGAATCATAGGGAAAGGTAACAGAATGATCACATTAAGTGAGCAGAGTACAAATGTTTCAATCCATTTCACTGGCACCTCAGTGAATAACATAAAATATTTGTAAGTTGGAGTTACCTATTCTTTGCTGCCAACAACTTTTCTCACACAGTGCAGTTATAAACAGCCATATAAATGAATGCCAAAGAATGAAAAGATCAAGCATTTTGTATTTTTCAAAAGAGTCACAGGCATACTTTAATAATGACCTTTGGTTAATTACTAAATATGAAGATAATTTGGTGAGCAATTGATGAGATAAGGTTGTTTCAGCTGGTTTGACTTCCTAATTCTCACTCATAGTACAGGATAGCAATGGTGGAATTGGTGGCACTTGGAAACTCACTGTGCTTGTTAAAGGTATGTTTAATTAAATTTACAATGTAAGTACGTTCACAAAACCTTGTTATACATTCTAAATTTAAGGTAACCATTTAAGGAAACAAAGTACAAGGTGTCCACCAAGCTCCAAGAACAGCGCGTTGCTTCCTTAGTCGTTCTGAGGGCTCTGTTCCCTGAGGCTCTGTACCCATTAACTTTGGGTTGCATTGGGTTATTTAACATGCGTGGGCATGGACATTAGCCAAAGCAGTGTGGACCCTTCTCATGCTGCCTCTGCTTAGCCATTATTGCAGTGGAAGGGCAGAAGTTTAGAAGCCTACAGACATGTTGCTGATTTCAGCAGAAGTATCTGACCTGTTGTTATTAACTGATTGGCTCCAGCCCTAGGTCTCTGCCTTACCATTTGCACATCAAGGGGGAGGGTGTTGCTGCAGGCAGGAGGATAACAATCAGTGCTCAGGCAGTGGTGGGAAGACCCTAAGGACACTAAGCCCACAGCTCCAGAGGCACCAGAACCAAAAGCACTCCCAAATACAGATTTTGTCCCCATTAACTGGCTGAACACCTGGTAAAATTCCATCCATCCCCACCCATTGCCTGCAGCCCTCTCATACCTGAATACCCAGCAAGATGCACAGGTACCAGGGGGGTATGTCAGTGACAGTGTAGGCCAGCCTGTTGCTCTGCCCCTTGCTCTTGCCTTCCTTTGGGCCCTGGGCAGCGCGATCCAGTGAGGCACAGTGGTGGCTCCCATCTTCACTCTGAACAATGAGAAAAACCATTCATTAGCCACAGCTCAGCCCTGCAGCTGCCTGTCTTGAGACAGTGCTCCATGTCTTGTGGAAGAACTTCAGATGTAATTTTCAACAAAGTCAAGATTACAAAAGAAGTGCAATGCTTTAAGAAATTGTTTATATGCTTCTTTGCACGTGTGTCTAGACAGGGAAACTTTGGAGGGTGTTTCAGCCTCAAAGAGGCATTTTGATAAAGTGTGCTAGCATCATTAGTGCCCCTTAAGGATGAAAAAATTGTAAGCAGAAGCAGGAAGGAGTGTGCATCAGGTTAATGCTTGAATGCTGCACTGGTCCCTGTTCTCTGTCCCATCCAAAGAGATCTTTTGACAAAATGCCCTAAAACAATTTGACCAATTTGACTAGAAGACTTTTCTGCATTTTGTTTCCTTCTCTTAAATCTTCTTGATGTTCTCACACATCCTTACAAGTGTTTCACCTCAATAAACACACCTGCACTGGGTCTTACACAGGACTCCTCTCTAAACCTCTCTAAAAAAAGGAATTGGGGAAAACCAAAGAGCATGAGATCCTGGTGAACCATCTCAAAGGAGCCAGCTGGCAAAAGCAGGGTGAGCTGAGGTCTCGTCTCCAGCTTGGGGACCCCAAGCACACACATGTGGTAGAGAAATCTGCTGTCAAAAGATGCTCAACCAGTTTACCACTACCAAACTTCCATTTTCTTTAATCTTCCAAGTTCTGACAGAACAGAAGGATGCTGAAAGCAAGGTGTGTGCTGTAACACTCGTGGCCTACCTACACTGGAGCTAATGCTGCAAACAGGGAACAAGGATGTAAAATCAATGTTATATTCAGTTATAAATTTGCAGGTGTGGCTAATTAGTCCCAAAGAACTGCATAATTTCTTGAAATCTCCAGCCTTGTGGCTGAGTCCCATTTATGATCACACTGTCAAAGTGTTTTGATATGTTCCAAAACACCATATATTTACCCAGACTAGGCAGGTAGGGAACATCACAGCTCCTTCAAAACAGATAGGAGAGGGCAGAGTTAATTCCAAGTGAGTTCAGGCATGAACTTCACGAGCAAAAGGCATTCCTAAACACCTCCCCATGAAAGCATTTTCATTTCAGAACAAGGGAGCATGATCTGTGGATTAACAAATAAGCAGTGAGATATTTAAGACTGCTCATGCAGGGAGTTATATGGGGACAGCTACTCCTGAATAACAACATGGATAAAGGAAGCCTAAGCTAGGCAGACAGCAGTAAGCTCCTTTCCTTTTACCACAACTTTTCCTGTGTTAACCAGGGGATATATTCCAGCCATGCTGAGTCTGTGTCAGTCACAGCCCCCTATGACCATCACATGAGTGCCTGACCCTCCCCAGGAGCTGAAGGAGAATGAGCATGGTTCAGCAAGAGAAGCATGAAGCTGAGAGAACAGGATGAGGCAGGTCAAGAGACAAATTCTGACTGAGCAAGAGGTGATGGACACAAGCCGAAACACAGAAGGCTCCACCTGAACATCAGGAAACATTCCTTTACTGTGTGGATGACCACTGACCCAGTGGCACAGGTTGCCCAGATTGGTTGTGGAGTCTAATCCTTGGAGTTCCTCAAAAGGCATCTGGACATGATCCTGGGCAGCCTGAGGTAGGTGTCCCTGCTGGAGCAGGGATTGGAGCGGATGACCCAGAGGTCCCTTCCCATGTCAGCCATCCTGTGATGCTGAGGTGCTGGAAGGAGGACAAAGCAGCAGCAGACTGGAACAGGGACAGGCCCTCACAGGAGCTGCCAGAGCTGCTGCTAGTAGTTCTCAGCCCAGCTGCTCTCATGAGCCCAGGGGAACAGGATGCCCTCTCTGTGTTGTATCTTAAATTAAGTGCACCAGGAGGGCGATCAGAAAGTGAACTGTTGGACAGGTAGAAGAAAACGGTGATTCAAACTGTAGGAAGTTACAATTCATCAGACTTGCCAGCAGCAGAACAGGTAAAAATTGAGACCATTAAAAACAGTGAAAGAAAGCCTCTTCATTGCTCTGAGCGCCTCGCTGAGGCTTTCCCTACAGCTGGCACACATAGCACTCCACCTCCGCTGTTGCCAGCAAGCTCACTCTGAGAAATGGGAGACATTGGGCATCAGAAGATTAAATGACTCCTCCATAGTCCCCTATTTGGGGGGGGGTCTATGCCAACATATTAGAATCCCATCTTTCTACTCCCACTGTCAGAACACAAACTGGTTTTCTCATTCCTAACGGAGGTTAACTCCACTGGAAGTTAACTGCGTGAGATAGGAATGGGGCTGTTGTGACCCAAGTCCTTTTCCTGTGGCACTGTTACAGCTCCCAGTATCCCCAGTACACTGCACACTGCTGAATCCACACATCATTTACACATTTTACTGCCCTGCTGTAACACCCACTGACCCCCAAATCCCTTTTTCACTCACCTCCCTCCCAGTTTACTTCAACAGAAATAGATCCACAAGACAAAGAAACATTCTTCAGTGGGCTAAATTTCTCTTGTAATTTTACTAATACATAAATGCTTCTAAACACAGACATCAGCACAAGGATCTACCAAATCACCACCTTTTCAACACAGATACACCTGCACTGCCATTCATCTACTCTATCATTTTAGAGGTAAAGGAGAGAAAAGAAGTGAAAGGGCATCAGAGGGCAGAAACTGCACTGAATCTGTAGCAGCAGCAGACTTTAGTGAGGCAGTAATTCCTCAGATTCCTGTTGATAGAAAAGCTGAGAGACCACAGACGAGCCTACTCACAGGCAGTCTGATCCCCTGGCTTTCCCTTTCTCCTCAGTTTGCAGGACTCACACCGATTTACAAGAATTACTTTTTGGGGAAGAGCAAACTCACCATGAAGCTCGGGTTATCCAGCCCGTTCAGCTTTTTGTCTGTGGAGGGGGCCATGCCTTCCAGTTTTCTTCACCGACTGCCTTGAAAAAGAAAGATGAATAAGAAGAGAAAAGCCTCCTAAACTGCCACTTGTCTGAGTCACTACAGCCCTAAGGAAACTGGATAAGCAAAAGCGGAAGCTGGACGTCAGGAGTCAGCCAGCAGCCCGTCCTAGGTGAGCAGTATCACCCAAGTGTTTCCTACCCCTTGGCTTATGTAAATGACTCCTTTTCTCCAGCTGATTGGAGGACCGGCATTCAAAACAAACTGCAAAGCAGTCTTTCTCAGAGTGAAGCAGTAGCAGATGATGCAAGAATTTCCTCAGTAGGTAAGGATGCAAGGGGGGGTATCAGAGAGTATCAAGGTATTTCCCTGCTCTCCTTGTCCAGCCTTGAAATTTGCTTCCTTATTGATCTGCAGCTGCTTTCATTTTCTGTGTGGGTTGGCCTTGTTTGAAGAACTTTGTGCTCATCTTTAGAGAAGAGCTGTCTCTAGGTGGTTTCACTTGTTCTGCATGTAAACTGCTGTGTATTTTGGCTAAGGTACAACTGCAGTCATCTTGTGTTATAGAGATTGAATGGAGATAATCAGATATATTTAAGCCCAGCCACCCTTATCTTAACAAACAGCAAACTGTGCTAATGCTCCATCAAGTCACTCTAGCCACCTCTCCCCACTTCTCCTACTTAATTTAATAGCTCCCCAAGGCAATGAACTTTGCAGACCAGCTGCAGAAAGGTCCCATAAAGAGGGGCTTGCTATTGCGTGCACAGTGATAACCCAAATCTCCTGGATTCCAAGCAGGAAGAGCATAACAAAAATCAGTTCTGTTCTCTGTTTCTTGTGTAGAGCATTGGTATTCTTAGGCATCTTCAGATGGGGACTGCATTACAGAGAGAAGACAATCATGGCTAAACATCATCAATGAAGTTATGAGCTGCTGGGTAAGTAAATCTTAAGGTATCAAAATCCTCAGGTATTCATGGTATTGCCAGATCTTCCCATATTTTTAACCACAGGGGTGCATTTCCAGCCCCACTGATCTTGGCATGAGGTCATATTTATTCCTACAAGCTCTAAATGAGAGCTCTTTCCCTGGTCAAACACCCCGGACACTTTTGCCCTCAACTCTAACCATTCCCAGCACAGAATGAGCAGCAGAGGCCACCCTGTTTTATAGACCTGCTCATCTCTTATTCACTATATGGTTGCAGTTCATTGCATATATACAAATTCACACTGTACCATATACATTGACAATGTCCAGCAGGCAGTACCAGTGAGGATACACTATTGCAAAGCCCTAAGAAAAGAAGCATTGGGTTTTTTAACTCATTTCACAAAGGAACATTTTTCTTTGCATTTCTCTATGGATACAGTACAGTTCTTGAAGCAGCCATCTCCATTTGTGTATTCTGATATTTTCCATTGCCTCTTCTCCATTCCATGAATCAGCCACACACTGTCCCTCACAACACACGACAGTATTCCTCTGGGTTAACCTTGCCTTCCCAGTAGACGTTTACGAGATCATGAATCAGGAAAGTCTTCCATCCCTTAATTTCAGCCCAGTATCTGTTCAATGACTCCTCAGCCCTGCCATAACATTCTTTTCAAATGAGACCTAAGTGCTCAATAATCAATTCATCTCCTTGGTCATATAAACTGGTGTAACAACACAGTGCAACAAGTGCACTACAATTCCTGTGTCATCTAGGCTAGCACATGAAACTGCTCACAGGAGTGTTAAGTAAACAGGGTCAGAAGAAAACAACAACAAGATTATCAGTAAGAACAACAAGTCATTTTCACAAAAAAAAAAAAACTGAGTGGAAAATCATTTTTCCATTCTAGTAAATTCTGCAGTCAAAAATGCACTTTTAGAGTACCAACAGACTGCAGGTGTTTGTGAAATAATGCAGGACATAAGTCCCAAGTAGCCCAAAGCCTGGGCAACAGAGGAGGCCTATGAGGAATGAAGACTTCACCATTATCAGACTCTAGCCAAAAAAAAGAAAAGGTTAATACACTAATATGGAATCTAGAAGTTTATGAAATAGCACAAAGTATGTACTAAAATAGATTCCATATGAAGTGCCCCAGCCCAGGATGTCCCAGTCTTGGAAGGTAACAATGACTGTAGGAGGTATCCATGTGCATGCAAATGTCTGAGTATGTCATATGTATCCATACACGTGTATATATAAGATCAGCTATAAATGACAAAGCTGAGATTTTTAGAAACAGGAATAATTCAGTTAGCAAAGATGCACGCTGAACCAGTAATATCATAAACTTGTAACAGCCTAATCAATTGTATGAATTGCTTTCAGGAATAAAGAAGGCCAGGCATTCACCTGTTCGACTTATTCAGGATGTGTGAGTAAAGAAGAACCAAAAGCTGTCATATGAATTCCCGTTAAGTTTCTGTGTTTGGTCTATCTCCTATTGTCCATCAAACTGGCCAGCTGCTCATGTCAGTAAAGGCTGTCTCAGCTTATGTCAAGGAGGCAGGAGAAGACAATCAACTAATCAAGGAAAAGCTTGGAAGCATAGGAGACTCAGCGGAAATCTTCGATCTTGACCCCAAGTCTTCTGTACCCAGAAGGAGAGCCTGGCCCATCTCTCCTGACAGGGTCATCTCTCTTGTGCTACATTTCTCCCTGAAACTCTGAGCCTTTTCCAGGAAGTACAATGGATCAATTTACAATGATGTTTTGAGATGCAAACCTGAGCTGCCCTTGACTACGCTTCAATGACCAAGGAGCTTCCTGCACTGTTTAGGAGACGGGTGTCTGTCATGGATAGAAATGACTATATTATACACTTCACTCATAAGAGAGAAGCAGAAATATATTTATTGATATAATATAGATACAACATAGTGATTTAACAATTATAGGAAAAGATTTGAGATGGCTGGATACACTTGATGATATACTGCAGAACGGGTAGGATTAAACACATACATATAAAAGACTCTCTCATTGAGTCACGAGATTTAGAGTGGACCCACTTGCATTCTAAACTCCTTGAACCATGAAAGTGAAGAGGCTAGGTGCAGCCGGATCCACTCCCAGTCCCAGGCTTGGTCAACAGATTACATCTAAGAGATCATATGTGCACAAACAATCTAAGACATTGTCTTAGTGAAGCTAAGATAAGCTTAGATAAATCTAAGATATAATCTTAGCAAAGCTAACAAAGCTTAAAACAATTAGTCACTTACTGAGGATCTGTATTGACAAGGCACCGTGACGTCAAGGTGTAAGAGATCTCTGCACAGGTGTAACCTCAAGAGGTGACCCTGCTCAAGAGGAAGTCCTGTTGTGCAGCTAGCTGCTGTGTAGCACAGCTCAAGGGGCTCTTGGGCTCTTCTCTATTTACAAAGTAAGGTGACTGACTCATATTCATTCTTTGTTTTTAGGCATGTGCTGAACCAGATGTCTACTATCAGATTTTCAGCCCCCCAGTTTGAGACAGATTTGTGGCAGTTAATCTGTTTCAGCAAGTGTTATCAGTACTGTTGCTCATTGTTGTCCTGTGTGAGGCCTTGCGTGCAAAGCCAGGCTGAAGGATGAAGTTGGGAGAATGAAAGGAGGGAGGGGAGAACACACAGTTGCAGTATCCCAGTAAACTGCAGATAGAGTGGCACCAGCATGGGGACGTACAAGAATCTATGGGAAGATGCAGATGAGGCAAGTGCCTGCGTACATGCAAGTCCTGTTACTTTCCTGAACTATGAAACAACCAGGATGGTTAGCATGGAGAAAGGTGTCTGAAGTTGAGTAAGACGAGTCCCTCCATGCAGGGCTGTGCACACACAACCCAGGGAGATGCAGATTTGGTGATTCACATCAAGCCCCTTGCTGGGAGGGCAGGTTCATCCACAGTGTTAATACAAACTTCTTGCACTAAGTCCTAGCTACTGGAGCTAGGAAAACATGACTTTAGAGGGAATGTAGGATATGAAATAAAAGCAATACAGAATAGAACGGAACTAATATGGAGACCTTGCACCAAAAAAGTTTGGAAACATCTTTCTAGCTTCTACAAAGCTAGCCCTGGTTGGTTAGCTGACTAAGCAAATGACTAAGCAATAAGTAATTTAGTCACAAAATACTTGTAATACCCTTCCTTCCATGGAACCTCCTGCAAGCAAATAGGATCACCCATGTTCACTGGCTTGAAATGACTACTTTTATGTTTGATTGTGAAAGTTAAGATTCTGCAAAAAAGTTCTTCATTGCTCACTAGTGGAACTGGATGAGTGCAATGCTTTTAGTTTTGGACTGCATACACTATTTCCTATGAGAAAAGGTTCTCATCATTAAGTACAACCAATGCAACACACTGCAGTGCACTTAGCATTTACAACAAAGTTTATGTACAAGGATGGTTGCTTAAAACACAGCAGGGGGATAAACTTAATTATAGCAAATTCTCTTAAATAGTCAAAAATAATGTCTTTCTACTTTTGAAACAGGATCTCTATACCACAGCGGGAAACAGAGTGTCAAATCCCAACCAGAGAATTACCTTTGTGTTCACTGTTCCCCTTTCCACATCTCATGGTTGTCTTTTCTCATCCAAAGGACTCAACACATGTATGTAACTGAAGTGCTAAGGCACATCTGCCTCCCTGTTGCCACTTTCTTGTGAAAGGAGAAATAATCATCACAGTGAAATTACACAGGCTCCAGTCAAGCAGCAACATCCCCTGTCTGTGTGCAACACCCAAGGTCACACAGCTCTGTTCTAGCAAGACCACTGCTGTTGCCCAGCTCTCTCAGCAAATCTGCCTTGATTGGTCCTTTCCTCTTTCCTTCTTCTTCTAGCTGCACCCATAGCCCAGCCCTCAGCGTGGGTCCTCAATCCTGTTGCTGCCAGGGCAGTGTGTCAATTCTAGGGGATGAGCACTTCCCCATGAGGAAGGGGCTTTGTGCTCACCATCTCTGTCCCACCTGCTCTCCATGCCCAGCCCTGTGTGGGCCAAACCCTGGAGCACACTGTGATCCAAACCACCACATGGCCTTTTCTGGTTGTCTTCAGGGCTCATCTACCTGTGTTCCTCCAGTGAAACTCCTCCAGATAGGCAGAAGAAAAGTTGCCTTTCCTCTCCAGAGTTGGTGTTTTTCAGTGTCACCGCAGCACAGTAAAAAACCGCAGAGCTCATGGTGGCTGTGCCAATATCAATCCTGATGGCAACACACCTCTGCTTGGTTGCCTGTGCTGAGGGAAAGGATCTGATCTCTGACTGAGAGCAGCACAACGAGGGGAGATGGGACACAGGGAGGGTATTTTTGCAGAGAGGGGGATTTGAAAGGCTCAAAAGTGCACAAAGGTAGGGAAAAACGCTGCTTGGGCACAAAGCAAAGCTTTATCCCTAAGTAGAAATCCCTACCAGCCTGCAAAGACCTTGAGAGCAGGTATGAAGGGCCTCTGAGCTGGATTTGGCAGCTGTGCTCTGCCTGACAGCTGCTGTGGTAGAGGTCACCCACCCATCTACCCATCCATGTTCTACTCTGCTGGGAAGCTGGAGGACTCCAGCCAAGACACAAAGGCTGCAGCCTCCTCGTCCCTCTTTCCAGCCAGGAAAGAGCTCTCCAAGCCAGGACATGAACACACTCCTTGCCTTAGCCCCATGCAGAATAGTGCCCAGCTCCCATTTCTGCACAGCCCGCTGCCACCAGAAAACAAGGTGCAAGGAATGGCAATGAAATCCCTCCCCTGCAGGATATTAATTTTGCAATAATAAGCCCCTTCATCTCCTTCGGGCTCCGGAATAGTTCTTAAGAGCATTAGCAAAGAAATAATCCCCATCATCTACACAGCATTTTGAGCACTAGCTGAAGTGTGGTTATTTTGTTCCATTTGTTGAGCCCATTCGTTCCTCAGCACATGTGATGTGGGGACTGCCACTGGCCCTTTGCCAGATACCATGTGCTCATGGTGTGTACTGGGTCCAGTGCCAGTGAGCTGTATGGGGCTGGAGGTGGTGCTGGGGAAGGCTGGCTGTGCAGTGTACACACAGTACACCAGCCAAGCACACCAGCCAGAACAAGGCAGCTAGCACCCAGGCACCACTCCTGGGCTGTGCCTACAGGCCCTGGGCATAAATGAGGCAAACAAAAACCAGATGGCTCACAAAGCATCTCCCTGCTAACCTGTAACCTCCTGCAAGTGTCCTCATGCCTAGCCGGTAAGTATGCTGTAGTAGTCCTTATATTCCTATCAGTGCTGCTAATGAGTGATGGCCTGGGCCTGAATCCTTACAGCTGCATTAAGTGCCAGTTGTAAATAATCATAAGTTGGCTAAGGGACACTGTGCAGGGAGAAGCCCAAGTCAAAAGGAAAACAGATTTCTCTATGGTTCCCACAGTGGTGGAATTGCTACTGCAAACCCCCTTTGAATGCAGTAGCACTTAATCTTGTTCCACAGGTGTTTACAGAACATCAGCCCTCAGCTCTGGCAGGAGAGAAGAAATGCACACAGGAAGGTCTGCGCTCAGGGGGCTCAGCAGCCCTTTGTGGAAAACCAGCAGGGCAGTGTGATGCCCAGCACACATGGCTCCAGCACCTGGGGAAGCCACCACGGTTGGAGGATTGGTGACAGCCAGTCCCTGCAAGAGGCAGCTGTGAATGATGGACCTGGGCGCCATCCTGCTGTCCCTCGCTCCCTGCTGGATGCCTGTTCTTGCAGCAGGCTCACAGCACTGCAGCCTAGGGCCAGAGGTGTGGGGTGCTGTGGAGGCTGCAGGATCCCAGCCGGGGTTGGGAGAAGGACGGAGGGAAGCAGTGTGCAGCCACAGCAGGGCTGACAGTGCAAGGAGCAAGGATGTGGGGCTTTGCCTGCAGGGTGGAGTGTGGCTGCTAGCTTTGCTGCTTAGGGCTTAACGCTCTAAAGCCCAGCTGATTCCTGCTCATAAGCAAAGGGAAACCACAGGCGTGTGGGACGCTTAAGGATGCTGTGCTTCTTCAAACCATGACAGGACAAAGGCTTGGGAGATGCATCAGTCTTTGCCTACTGCCTTGGAGCTGCCTGAGTTTTGCCTGGAGCAGTGCTGCTGGGCCCATGACTGCTTTGCCTGCCACAGGACAAATCCGGAAAAGGCTGCCTAGAGACTTTGCCAACGGGACCTACAAGCACAGCAACATCTCAGGTACTCAAGTGAGCCTCTCCATTTGTGGGCTGTGGGGGGACCCACGGTGCACAGGGATATTTAGAAGGGCACACGGATGTTTCTGTAGTGGGGGGGCTGCAGTGCTTGTGTGATCCTGTGCTGTGCTCTGGGGACATGTCACACCAGAGGCAAAGTTGCAAGCACAGGGAGAAAACTTAAGGCTTGACTGCCTTCCTTATAGCATAAAGCTCTCCTCCGTGCTGACTCTGTGCACATCATGACAGGCCAGCTCTCCAGCCATGGGATGGGCCCAGCAAACACATCCCTGTCTTCACAGGCTGAGCCAGGACCCTCAAAAAGAAATGAGGCTGGAGATCTGTTAAAAGCACAAATCATCTCCAAATGCTGAGGGTGATTATGGCTTTCAGTCAGGTTCCTAGTGTGCAGCAGGTGCAGCTCCCCAGTGAAGAGGTGTCCCCTTTAGTTCTGGGGCTGCCACAGGGTGCCTGCCCAGTGCTTTGTTACTGAACTGTTACTTTCCCAAACCTCTCCAGTATGTCTTCTTTGCCCTCTCTCCAGTATGTCTTGTTTTCCAAAGTGCCTATTGGGAACAGTGCCTGGACCACCCCATCTTCACACCATTGCTAGGGATTGGTGGGGAAAGTGCAGGCCAGTGTCAGACAGTTTAGCCACATAACAGATCCAGTCCAAGCATCCAGGCAGTGTCCTTAGCACTGCTACATTTATGCATGCAGATGCATGCACTGCCTCCTAACCAGTATTGCTAGACTTGAAGAAAGACCGATCTTACTCAAGCTTATGCTTTATGCCAGCCCAACATCATCTCAGCAAAAACACAGTATTTCTCCATAGCATAAAGTAGTATTTTTAATTGCTTTGAGTTCCACCCAAATTCTATAGCTATTTTGAGTATTAAAAATGCCCGTACATTTCCTTTCCTTCTTACTAGCTGCTCTTTGCACCCTGTCTGCATTCTGGACCCTTCTGGTCCCACTGCTGCTGGTCAGGAACACTTCACGTTACAGAGTTTGCAACTCGTTTCCCAAATACAGCCAATTACACTGTAAACCTCCTTTAGAGTTGCACAAAAAAAAAATATTCAGAGACTTGAAGAACCTGCAGCAGTGACAGAGGGGATGGGCAGCCATTTCACAAGCATCAAGGCAGGGGGCTTTGCCACCACCTGCACTTAATCTCCCCCTTCTCCTCCAGCACAGTGCATAGCTCTGCCCTCACCGCGCCACGGACGCTACTATGTGGATAGAGGCTCCGGTGTCTCCGTGGGCTCCGTCATTGTGTACTGGTGTGAAGAGGGCTACCGGCTGGTGGGCAGCGAGAGGCTGTCCTGCCTCCAACAGGAGAGCATCGCATCCTGGAGCCATCCCACGCCCCACTGTGAGGGTAAGGAGCCTGTCGGCAACCCTAGCCCCAGGCCGGCATCGTAGAGCCCCTCTGCCCTCTTGCAGGGCTTCAGCCTGGTGTGTGGGGTCACCAACCATTCACTCACTGGGAGTTCTCACCAGACTCAGACAGCGGGCCCTATAAAACTGTGTCCCAGCTGCCCCGAGAGGGCACAGGCCAGGCTCCATCAAGTCGGCGGTCATTGGCACCGGTGAACTGCAATGCTTTCAGTGGAAATGCCCACAGCCCTGGGCATTCTATTCCATGCCCACCGCCCTCTGGTGCAGACCCTGTCCCTCACCCCCAGATGCCCCTCCCCTGACGCAGCTCCATGCCGTTCCCTGGGCCCTGTTGCTGTCACACAGAGCAGAGCTCAGCGCTGCCCCTCCGCTCCCTGTGAGGAGCTGCAGCCATCAGGCCTCCCCTCAGCTCCTCTGCTCTGCGCTGAGCCAACCAGGGGAGCTCAGCTGCTCTTCATACGCCTTGCCCACCAGGCCCTTCTCCATCTCTGTAGCCCTCCTTTGGACACTTCAAAAAGCTCCATGTCCTTACTGTATTGTGGCATCCACATCTGCACCTGGTGCTCCAGGTGAAAAAACTGGCACAGAAGTATCTGGCACAGACCCAGGACTCGCAAATCACAGCCAAAACATTTCATGGGGGAAGAAAGCTGAACTTTGTAAAAACCCAAGACGTGCATTTTATAAAAGCACATGCAAAGCGTGCCACTTCAGATGGCCTTTCTTCCTGATGGATCTTTCTTCCTGTTAGGAACTCACAAGAGCTAATGGCTTAATAACAAAAGAACAAAATCTATTCCTCAGAAAGCTTTATCTCATGAACTCTGAATTGTGCGCATACAGAAAATAATTTCAGGAAAATTGCCCTCAATAATGCTATTTATTTTTGCAGCAGTAAGCAAAAACATGCAAGTGTAAATACAATACAGCTATGCATGAACTACTGATCACACTGGCCCTGGGAATTAAAGATTCAGGGGCCCTCTCCAAAACCACCTACAAGCAGACCTGTGGTAAAAACAGCTGTTTAAGGAGGATGTTAAATGGAAAAAGCCTGAGAGCTTTTGGTGCTTCTCTTCCATTTGCTCAAGCCAAACAAAAACATTTTACAAAGGTAACACCTGACAAAAGTCGCACCACAAACACGTGTTTCAAGAGCAGAACATCCCATAGGTCCCACATTTGGATGCTTTGGCTTAGCCTCTACAACGGCGCAGGGAGCTTGCTCTTTAAATATAAATAAAGCCATTTGCCTTCAATCTAGAGCTGTAAAATCTGGTGATAAGCAACAAGAAAGGCAATCATGGCAAAATAAAAGCAATGAACTTAATTGCCATAGTTTTCACATAGTTCTGCAGTAAAACGCTCATTAGCAAATCTTATCTTCCCAGCTCTAAGCAGGTCCTGCATTTGTACACCACTTAATGCAGAAATAATTCAGTGACAAAAAAGACCTACACCCTTAGCTTCACTTTACAGTCTGATCACAACACAAAGCACCCGATCTCTTCAGCCTGACTGCAGGCAGCAGCCACACACTGCTGCCTCGCCAACAAAGTTCCAAAAGCAGTAGATTCACATTCACAGAAGTTGGTCAATGTCCCTGTTGGTGTTTAATAACTCAGGCCCACCAGAAGCACGCCTTCAGGCTGCCAGTGGCCTGCCCACATCATCTTCACTGATGGTTTTGACAGAGGGGTCGAGTGCACCCTCAGCAGTTTGCGGATGACACCAAGCTGTGATGGTGCACTTGACACACCAAGGGACGGGATGCCATTCAGAGAGACCTGGCCAGGCTGAACAGTGGGCACAGGTGAACTTCAAGAGGTTCAAAAAATCCAAGTGCAGAGGCTTGGACCTGGGTCAAGGCAATCCCCTCTATCAGTACAGGCTGGAGGATGTAGGGATGGAGCACAGCCCTGCTTAAAAGGACTTGAGAGTGCTGGTGGATGGCAGCTGGACATGAGCCAGCAGTGTGACCTCACAGCCCAAAAAGACAACTGAAAGCTGCGTTAAAAGGAATGTGGCCAGCATGGAGAGGGAGGTGATCCTGCCCCTCTGCTCTGCACTGAGAGATCTCATCTGGAGTGCTGCATCCACATGTGGAGTCCTCAGCACAGGAGAGACGTGGATGTGTTGGAGCATGTCCAGAGGAAGGCCACAGAAATGATCCAAAGGATGGGGTACCTCTCCTATAAGGGCAGGCTGAGAGAGCTGGGGCTGTTCAGCACGGAGAAGGCTCTGAGGGGAGCTGTAAGAAGGATGATTCTTTAGTAGGGCTTGGTGGGACGAGACAAGGGGAAAAGGTTTCAAACGAAAAGAGGAGAGATTTAAGTTGGATATAAGGAAAAGTCTTTCACAGTCAGGGTGGTGAGGCACTGGCACAGTTTCCCCAGAGAGGCGTGGATGCCTCACCCCTGGAGACACCCAAGGTCAGGCTGGAAGGGCTCCGAGCACCTGATCGAGCTGTGGGTGTCCCTGCTCGTTGCAGGGGAGTTGGACCAGGTGACCTTTAAAGATCCCTTCCAACTGAAACGATTCTATGGCTCCGTGATCTCCAACGCCTCGCAGACAGGCTACCCGGGCCCGCCCGGGCCGCCCTCCGCCCGGAGGCGCTCTCAGTTCCACGCCGTGCCGCCGCTCAGCGCCGCGCTCTGCCTCTGCCCGCAGCCGTCCCGCCGCCCGCCAACGCGGGCTCCCGTCTGGCCGTCGCCGCCGCGCTGGTGAGCGGAGCCGTCATCCTGGCGCTGGCCGCCTCCTTCGCCGTGTGCTGCTGGCGGGAGCGGGCGAGGAAGAGCCGCGGCCCGGGGCCGGGGAACGGCGGGCGGTGAGTGCGGGACGCGGCGGTTCGGGGAGGGCCGGGTGGGAAGGGCCGGTGCTGCCACCTGCCGCACGGCCGAGGCGGGTGGGGAGTGGGGAAGGGGCGGCTGCGCGGGAAGCGGCCGCGTGCGCATCTCTCTGCCCCTCGCAGGCAGCGGCTCGGGAGGAAGCCCGGAGCGGGACGGACGGGCGACGGCTCGGCCGCACGGCGGGGCAGGAAGGCTTTCGGCAGGTTGAAGCACCACCACCGCCGCGATTACCACCTCTCGGCCCTCTCCAGCTCGGTGTTCCCGGGGGCGTTCGCGGGCTGCAATAACGCGGCCTTCCAAAGGTACCACGGCCGCTCACGGCCCGGCGGGCGAGCCAGTGCGAGGAGCGGCTCGAACCCAAAGCACGCATCGCACGGGCGTTCGGTCCCCCCGCCCCTCCTTCCTCTTCGCTACCGCAGCCCCTCGCTGGGCGCCAACACGGGGCACCGCCCGGCTGCGGGCTCCCGCGGGGGCCGCGGCCGTCTGACCGCCTCCGTCCCCCTTGCCTTCCTCAGGAGCCCCGATCACCTGCCCCAGTGCGGCTCGCAGCCCGGAGCGTGGCTGTGGCCGCAGCTGGCATCGCAGCCGCACGCAGCGCCCCGCAGCCCGTCGAGCCGCCAGCACCGCTGCCTGCAGCCACCCCACGGACCTGGCCGCTTCGACCGGCCCCGCGTCCTGCCGCCCGGCTGCTACCGAAGCTTTGCGGAACACAGGCTGTCAAACGCGTGCGGTAGTGGCCCGTTTGAAAACTAAAGCCGTCATTCAGTGTTTTGGGTTTTTTTTGTCCCCCTCCTCCCTTTCTTTCCAAACATAAATTCCTTGAAACACCACAGAGCTTAGGAAAGAGTTCACAAGAGCCAATTACTGCACTTGGGTTTTCAAACAGAGAAAATTGGACACTTAACTGGGAAAGGCTTTTTTGATACAATCCTTTTATTCTCCCTCTCTGTCCAGAAGTGTGCGCTTCAAACAGAAGTTCCCCTGTTAGCAGCTTCTCAGCTGATCTTTCAGGAGAAATGTGTAAAGCCAAGTGGAACAGCCCTACTTGAGGCTATAGGCAGGTGTAGACCTCCCTGTTTTAAACACAGAGGTCAGATTTTCTGTTTAGGGCTCTTGTAAAGGCTGAGTGAATGCTGCCAGGTACCAGAACAAGGACTGTATCTCATTAGATGATTCTGAGTATTTGCAGTGTGTTGCACGGGCTGAGATTTAAAGGATTTCGGTAGTGGTGGTTGTTGCTCAGAACTTGCAGCATCCACTCATCCCTGCAAACAATCTTGGACTTGCAAGATATAATGACAAGTGTGTAAAGACAACCAGCCAAGAGGAAAACATGAATTTATCTTCAATACAAAAGACCCAGCACCTTTAGAAATAAATAAATGATAAAAAAAAAAAAAAAAAAAAAAAACCAACTCGGGGCTTTTCATCCCTTCATCTCCTGCATTAGAAATTCACATCACACACATCAGGACCTGCTAGCTCTTCATGCACTGCTGCTAAGTGCCACAGGTTGCATCTAGAAGACACCACCACTCATTTTCCTGTCCAGCAGCACATGCAGTGTGTGGCTAGCAGCATCAGAACAGACCTGGCCATACAAGCTCGATGCATGCTGGACAGATGGGCTCAAGGAACACAAGCACACAGGGATGCTCAGAAGCCATTACTGACTGCATTAGTGAAGAGGTGCTTGGCAGCCCCAGAGCTGCTGAGTGTGCAGGACAGGGACGAAAAATGAGCGCCCAGAACACAATCCACAAGCATCACCAGCCAGCGCTCATGGTTGCAAACTGCAATACTCAAACTGTCCTGCTGCAAAGGCTGAGAGCTTTGGGATGTCACCAACGTTTGTGTTATATAAGGACTTCTTTCCTTGAAAAGACAGAAGGTAGAACAGCCTTATGATAAAGGTAAGACCTACTAGCAGACATCCCTGGTAACTGCTGCAAGGAAGTTGAGGGACACTTTTTCTAATAAAGGCGCCTCTCCTATTCCACCTCCTGTGTCTTCATACCACAAGGCACCAGCAAGGGCTGGGGGCTGGGTGGTGGTGGGAGGCAGCAGCTGTAACAGCTTCCACAGATCCCCTTCAGAAGAAGGTGTCACTTGCAGTAGACACTTAGTAGCAACCACACCACAAGAAAGAAAAGCCTTTCATTCCCACATAACAAGCAAAGCTGCAGAAAGCAGGGGACAAACAAGACCAACGCTGTTATTTCCCTTTGGCTCACGCCCTACCTTCGACATTTTGTTTTTCCCCTCCCTCTTTTCCCAGCTGAGCCTAACTCAGCCCTGCAGGATTTGGCAGACTGCACAGACTGTAGTAAACCTCTTGTGAGCATCAGACCTGCCCAGTGCTCCCACTCACTGGCAGGGCCCCAGAACTGTTCCCAGGAATTTCTGCCCTGCTCACTGTGGTATGACTTAGGATGCAGTGCTGAGGGTGTTCTGGCCTCTCACAACCACCCTGGCATGCCTACTGTGCCACATACACAGGTTGTGCTTCTTTTTCCCCAAAATATATTGGAATGTGTGGGGGTTCAGCACAGGGTCCATTCTGGGAGCAGTACTGCTCAATCACTGGCTCACATAGAGAGACAAAAAACAGAGAAAGAAAATAAAATTAGAAGGGAAACAAAAAGAAAGTAAGATTTTTCATAAGTAAGAAAGTGAGATTTTTCATATCTGTCCTATCTTTTTTCCCCTCTTCCTCATAGAACTTCAGGGAAAAAATAAAAAAATTAAAAAAAATTACCACTCATTACAATTTCCCTTCTGCCCAGGGAGATTTTCACACAAGAAAATCCAACCAGAAAACCAGTTGGGACACATTCAGAGTTCACATTTCCTTGGATCCAAGCAAGCCTTTACAAACAGAAGTGGAGTGGGATTATTTTTTTGTTTTTCCTACATAGAGATTGACCCCTGCTTTCACTGCAGACTGCAGCAATGCACATTTTAGATATCTTTTGCTGACTGTAATAACCCATGCCCAGAAAGATGCCAATTTTGAAATGTCATATCAAAAAGTTAGCATTTGCAATAAAAATATGACAGAGTAGCTTTTCCTCACTGAGAAAAATGTCAACTTGAAACAAGCATTTTATGAGACTGATATATTAAAAAATATATATTCATCTGATAGAACTGAAAAGTTTCCTTGGGGGTTACTTTTTGTGTGAGAGAGAGAGAGAGAGAAAAGTTAAGATTTCTATCAAAGAAATTTGATCCCAAGCCTGTGGCAGTCTAAGCTCCAAGAGCAGATTGTCAGCAGGGAAGAACCTGCAGACCATCCATCTCAGACTGGCAGGAGACTGAAGCCAATGGGAGGAAGATGAGGTAAGGGCAGGAAGCCCAGCTCTATTGCAGGTTTCCCTATCAGTCACTCAATCTTTACCACAGTTCCTTCTCACTTTGCCTCAGTCCAGCAAAGAGCAAAGATTGTGAAGAGCCATGATCAGCTTTGCCCTAGGTGCCATCAGTGAGGCAACAGGAATCACCATTTGCCAGAAGAGGAGGGAGAAGGAAGGTACCTACATAGAAGCTTCAGGTAATTTGTGAACAGAAAGAGAAAGCAACTCACAAGCCTGTTACCCCACACCTTCTCATCACCCTTTGGAGCCAACACCTAACTAGCACTTCTAAACCGGAGCAGTGCATGTGGGGCTGCCCTTCCCAAGAGAAGCTCCCTTCAGCTTCCTCCACACCAGGGAACAGGGCTTCCAGACAAGATCCTGGTCTCCCGGAGATTTAGTTATAAATTTAAATAAAAATTGCATATTTTATGCAATATTCACTACAAAGGTGGGCCACGGAATTGGAGGAAACCATCAGAAGAGTGACAGAGTGACTGCAAGGTTGTCGTGCCAATTTCTGTCCCAAACAAACTTCACCATCAGTTGCTTATTGTTTGAACAAACAGAGAATGCATCCTCAGTTTTTGATTAAGGTTAAGACTCCATACCGTAAGACCTCACCCCTCATGCTTATTTAGAAATAGTTAAAACAAGTTTTGGACAAAATTTACATTCCTCAGGTAAGCTCAGCTTATTGGCCGTGTATGGGCTGTCAGCACTGGCAGAAGAGTTTTCAGATCCTCCGTGAAGACCTGAGCAAGTGAAGACCTGAGCAAGCATTAAGACTTGTAACATTCAGGTGTTAAAGCTATGAAATCCCAAGACACATTCTTTGCGATCCCGAAAAGAACAGCAACACTCTACCAGTACAAGCTTCCTAGACTGCTGCTTTAAGTGCCACTGCCCTGTAGTGCCACATCCACCATCACCGCATCGGCTCCAGCCCAAACTGTTTTTGTCACATACCACACAAACCTAACAGTAGTAAGTGTAGGGCAGACTCCAGGAGGAAGGGAAGATGAAGATCCCACTCTCTCAGGTGCTGTATATGAGATCAAGGTGTACTGAGTTTACAGCGTTTCTTACACTGTACCCCAAAGCTCTGAAAAAGGTGCCGGCATTTGGAAGGTAAGGAAGGAGCACGGAAGTTTTTACAGTCACTACCTGCATGTTCAACAGTAGTGACTGATAATACACCCGTGGAAGGCATTCCTATAACTAGCCACAGAGTTGCACAGTGTTGAAAGCTGTAAAGTAGCAATATCCTTAACAGAGGTGCATTCACAGCAAACAGCACTGCTCACATCTCTGCTCCGTGCACACTAGAAATTCCTGTCTGCTGGCATTCACTCACCTCAGGAGTTAGGAGTACCTATGGCCCCTTCAGCTGGGATGGGTGACAGCTCCAGGGCCCTGACCTTGAAGCACTGTGCCACCTCTAAATCACAACAGACCTCAGTTCTGAGCAGCACGAGCTTGTATTTGAGCACTACAGTTTTCCCCAAAGGGATTGGTCCTCGGCACTGCAGCACCCACCTCTCCATGTATTTATATATGCTCCTAAGCTCCCTTGCAACTTAGGGCAACTTCCATGCATCATGAGGAGAGAACAAGACAAAACAAGAACTGTTCTGTGATCTTTTTAGGTGCATTTTCCAAGCTCTCTTGCAAGGGTGAGAGAGAAATCAGTGTATGTCTGCCATCTCAGGGAAAGATATGTTCAAGCACAACCCACTCTACGGAACTATAAATTGCTGCACTTTCCCTGATATTCTGCATCTTCAGTGTCTCTGATTAAATGAGCATCTTGGATCAAAGTTATGATAGGGGAAGGGAAAACAAAAACCAAGAGTTTAAGATCTTAGAATACAAACTGCTCAATTTTATGATTTAGAACTGTTATGGAAGCTGGCAATAGTGTTTTAAGCATGGTTAGAGCAGCACTGTTGCACCACCGCACTGGGAAGGACACGTGCTTACACTTGTCGGGCAAGTCCAGAATTTATACAAGGAAAAGGAATTCATGCAAAGGCTCTTCATCTTAACTAGGAGGTGACATTATATTCCCTGCTGTCACTTCAGATAGATGCAATTTCCTTATGACATGATGATTATGATTTCTTTCTAAATCAACCTTCAGCATCAACCCAGCAGTACGGACCCCAGAATTACTACAGCTGAACAGAGAATTCTCTGAAAACGCAGCAGAACTTCTGGTACCAATGCATTCAAGGCTAACAACTCCCTTCCTTCCTTTAACGTGAATCCATACTCGTTTTGGAGGCACATGATCCATCCTCTCTTTCTCCAACTTCATCTCTACCACCACCCTGATACCCTGTTAGCCAAGCACTGTTCTTGTTATCATGCAAGGAAGTACTGAAGATGTTCATAATACATACAACAAGAAAGACAGGCCACACACTGAGATGATTACATGTTTGAAGCAGACACATGAACTTCTTCCTTTCAATGAAGTGCCTGTACAGAACTTCTTGCAGTAGGAACAAACCATAAACAACAAAAAACCTCTGGGGAAACCAACAGAGCCCCACACAGCTGAACAGAGTGAAATGGCTGGTTGCTTTTTAAGCAGGGGTGCAGTAATCAGCACCAGATAGCATGTAGAAATAAGCTAACAGGAGCACAAGCTGCCACACCATCCATCTCAACACTGATGCATTTTAGCATTACGTGACTCAACAAAAACTCCTTTTTGGGACAGGGTAGCACCACAGAGAAAGGTCATTCTAGTTATGAATCTTCCTCTCATCTAGAAGCTTGTCAGCAGGCTAACAACACGCTATCATACAGCTCTCTCCTGAACAGCTGAACCCTGTGCTTAGAGGCAAAAGACACAGGCACAGTCTTCTTCCAGTGCCTCCTGAAATGTGGCAAGGAGACACACCAAGAAACAATGAAGATAGCAAGTTTTCAGGCATAGCTGTGCGGAGCAGGAAGCAAATCATGGCTACTGTAAGAAGCTTGCTTATTTTCAGGGTCAGGAAGAGAATTCCTCTTCCTAACATGGAGCAGCAAGCACTTCAGGTTACAGTAGAGAACTGAAGGGCTGACTGGGGCACAAACACTTCCTTTGTTTTGGGGGCAGGAGGGGGCAAGGCTGGCACAAGCAGAGCACAAACATGTTTCCAAGTAACCAGGGCACAGGACTGATCTGCTGCAAAAATGTCTGCCCAGACAGAGAACATTCAGTTTGGTTAGCAGTTGGCAGTGAGTACAGTGCTTCCCCAACCTGTGCTGTTGTTGGACAGAAGTACAGAGTGCCCACCAAGCAACACTTTATAAAGTGAAGCATTTGTTGTAATCTCATGCAGACTCAACAGCTGATGCAAGGAGGCTGGATCCCCCCACCAGCTCAGAGTTCAGGGCTCTGCTGTCAGTCCCGTGGCAACAGGGAATATCTTGGGAAGGCAGCCAGACCAAGCTATACAGGTGAGAAATCCTTCCGCTCAGGCACTTCTAGCAGTTCCGGCTCCCAGCCATTCTCATGAGCTGGGCTCTGAAAGATTCAATGCAGCACCTCAGTCACAAGGCTGCTGGTTTTAAATATCAGAGCAGGTCTCCAGCTGGAAGCATAAGAGCTTGCTGGAGATCTTCTGTAGGCCCTGCTGCACAGTGAAAACACTTTACACCTTTGTTTAAAACAAAGATGCTGAAAGATACAAGTTCTAACTAGAATTTTCATCATGTGTTGAGACGTTATTATATTCTATCTGTGCAAGTGACATGGTATATCCAATTGAGAAAGCACAAACTTAACTTGCACGCTTCAGATTTAAGATGATGCCAATAAAGGTTAAAGGCATCCTCCAGCTATTACAACAAGTAAAGACAACAGAACCCCTTTAACAATTCTATGCTTTTTCCATCCTTTGGTACAAAAGCCATTACACAGTGCAATAACGCAATGAAAAAGTCACTCCAATTCAGATGAACAGGAGGAAGAGATCATGCAAGAACATACAATTTTACCAGGTGCAACACTTCAAAATCCAAGTTTTTTTTTCTTTTTTAAAAGAAAAGCCAACACAAAGTCATCATCAAGTTCTCTGTTTTATTTAAGATTTTAGTTTTAATTCTGAAGAAAGAGGTACATTTCCTTGGTTTTAGTTTTAGCGTCAGGTTATAACCATGTTTATCTGTTTCTTTTTCCTGTCTTTTCAATACTGCACAAACGTCCAGAAACTACAGGGTTAAGTAAAAGCTGCAGGCAGAGGAGGTCAGAGGTTGCTCCTGATGGTGATCATGTGGCCCCAATGCAGTGCTATCCCAGAGTGCCCCAATCAGGTGAATCTTTTTTCAAAAAAAAAAAAAAAAAAAGAAAGAGAGACCGACAGAGGAGACAGAAAGACTGAAGTAAATATCACTCGTGTTTCAGCTGCTTATAATTATATTATGTATATGCTAGGTATTAAATCTGTGAATACTTTTAAAACATTAAAGTTTACTTTAAATCTAAAGCCAAAATTAAAAAAAAAAACATCTTATTCTCCTGTCTCTAAACCACTCTTCAGCAACA
Organism: Centrocercus urophasianus; assembly: GCF_019232065.1. Taxonomy (NCBI): domain Eukaryota; kingdom Metazoa; phylum Chordata; class Aves; order Galliformes; family Phasianidae; genus Centrocercus; species Centrocercus urophasianus. The sequence goes on along the minus strand of NW_024884697.1, from coordinate 45,720,587 downwards.
TGCCATTTACTCAGCGCTATAAGTGTTTTGGCTTTCAACACACTTCATGTCAAACCTCTCACTGAGTGACACAAAGTCCTCTTTTCTGAAAAGAAAAAAAAAACCAGCAATTTCCCTGTGTAGTGCCACACTGAATGCAAAATAAATGGTAGGCCACTGCTTGCCCCACATGCTCAGTAACTTCATTTAAATTAAATAACTTTTTCATATTTCTGCACTTGGTTCTGCATTGCATTTTTCCCCTATTGTAGACTGACGCTTTTCCACTAGGCAGGAATACTCATGTGCAAAAAACATAAGACAGTAATATTCTCCTTAAGCATTGAGACTGCATTTTGATTTCTCTCTCTCTCTTTTTTTTTTTTTCTCCTTAGAATGTTTAGAAATTATTTCTAACGGTGCATTTCAAACACCGGCTCAGCAGAAACTTAATGAATCCGGCCATGACCCTGTGATGGCATTGCATTTGGGGGGGGGAGGTTTGATCAGGAACTGGATTCTTCAGAAAGAAAGATATGACAGGGAACAGTAGGTGGGTGTGGGGAGGAGTCGGGGTGGGACACTTCCTGCATTTCTAACGTTGTTTTTTTTTGTTTTTTTTTTTCCTCCTTTCCTAATGACGATCCAGCGCTGAGCTCTGTAGTAGATCTGTGGGGGTTTTACTGGGGGGTCTGAAGGCTGTCTGAAAGCCTGGGGGTGGGGAATGGAAACTGGTTGGGTTTGAAGGAGGAGAGTAGGGATTCCAACTGGCTCTGTGCAGAGGGATCTGTGTGCCGAAGGGATTACTGTGGTGCGTCTGTGACGGCGCTGCACTGGGGCCGTCCACCTCTGTGAGGGCCTGAAGAGATTTTAGCCAATGTGGAGGATTGTCATCTTGAAGGGTGTCTAAACTGTTTCCTGTGGAGGCTGGGATACCTACAAAGAGAAGAAAAAAAAACAGGATACAGGCCAGTCAGAGCAGAAGCAAAAAGCCAAGCATGAAGGAGGTCAATTTAACCTAACACAAAGCAACAGTGAGAAAACATGATTAGTTTGTACAAAGAATGCATTTTACATTATTATATATAAATTACCCTGCCCACAAAAGATTTAACATTAAATCCAGATAGGAGAAAGTTCTCCTTCAGAGCTCTTTTTCTATCAAGCATTCTGTGCAGCGACTGCATCCCTGTTTCCATGACCTTACCACGCTGATCCCCTACCAGTACCCTGCATGCTTCGGTTCCTACTCTGCCTACCTGAATCACGTTTCAGCCTCACTAGTAGGGAAACACAACCAGACAGCCTTATAAAAGAGAGCTTTATAAACAAGTGGAGTACGTCCCTTTTTAAACAGGAAAGTCCAGTTAATGCCTTCAGTGCCTCAGGACCAGCGACGCACATACCGGACATGCCATCCAGCGGAAGGGACACCTAGGTTGACCCTACAGATAAGCACTGATCATCCTGACTGCCTGCAAAGGTCCCAGGCATGCACTGCAGAAGGTCAGGTGACACTTTATACCTAGAGTTTCCACACAAATTCCTGGACCCTTGAGGTTTTGTGGATGGAAGCTGGAAGAGACCACCGCATACTGACTTTTTTTTTTTCCAGACGTAAATCAGTTTGTGCCAAACACCCATTGGATGGTTTGCCAGCGGAGCTGAAGGAGTGAGAAACGATTACCTGTGATGATTGCGGGGTCCATCCAGCTGCCAGAGCTGTCCCAATTCAGGCTGTCGGTGGTGGCAGTGTTGGACGTTGGTACACTGTGGTTGGCGTTGGAGGGGGAGGAAGCATTGGGCAGTCCACCAAAGCTGATGTTAATGTTCGGTAGAAGTGCCCTTAGCCCGTCCTGCCATTCCTTCATATTTAAACTCTCTACAGAACTGCTGTTGTCTAGGAGATTTACCAACAAAAAAAAAAAAAAAAAAAAAAAAATGAAAAATAAAAAAAAATAAAAAGCTGAAGTTAGAAACAGATGTCCTTCTTCGGTGGGGTATGGGATTTTGTTTTTACTTTTTAAAATCAAGCATTTAATACTTTCCCTGTCCAAAAACTAGGGTCAATGTTTATATGGTTGATCAATTATCCAGAGGATTGGCAGGTTTTAAACCAAGTGTAAAGGAGTGGGAGAAAGATTTAACTCCTCCCCCAACTCCCCGTTTTGTTTTTTTTTTTTTTTTTTTTTCAGTTCATGGACTCAATTCCTAAGGGCACAGAGGCTCTCCCTCCACTACTAATCAGGTAAAACATACCAGATCCTTTACGAGAAGACCTCTGGCACAAGTCAGCTAACCCAATTCATCTGCTTTATCAATGGGCAGCAGATCTGAAAGGGTTGTCTTCTCTGAAGTATATTAAAATGAAGAAAGGCTAGGTAGGGCTTTGCTACAGAAACCGAACATAATTAAAGCTCTCGAGGAACCAGGGAGGCAGGGGAACATCACAGGTCTTTTCTGTTTTGTATAGGCTGATCATTCACAGCTCTACAGGTGTTCTTCTGAAGAAAATGGTAACTAAGATCTCATGAAGTTGGAAGGAACACGATTTCCTCTTGCAGTTGAAGAACAGTAGAAAAAATTCTTTAAAAGACCTGTTAGAGTAAGTTCTGGCACAGCAGCATCCTCAAACTTTGGTTAGATGCAAACCAGCTGGGTACCACGACTGTCAGATCTGAACTATTTGGCTAAGTTACTCAGGGCACGTATTGAAAAGGGACAACTTGGTTGTTAACAACAAACGATCCCCAAAAACAATTTGCAAACCATGCTACCTAAAACAGAGCATCAGATTCTTCAAACCATCTCCTTCTTTTGGTATGCAAAAGCAAAACAAGCAAGAGCATCTTAGTATTTACAATCAATACAGAAAGCCATATTTAATATTATCTTAGAGTCAAATATATTTAAAAGGAGAATGGTGGGTAGCATGCTTATACTATGCTCTGATGAAAACTCTGAAAACAACTTTTTTTTTTTTTTTTTTTAAAAGCCATTTCTGCCTGTCCTAATTGCAGAAAAGATCTTGATGTTAGCCAGGATATCACTGTGAGATACATAGATGACAGTGCTACTTCATCGATAGAGATTTAAGTCTTCATGGAAAATCAGAGGATGTTGCTAACTTGCAACTCCATACTTGGACCCTGAAAAAAGCAGACTCCCTTGCAACCAAACCTGCCCAGGCAATTTTTGTTAGGGGCAATTCTCAGGAAGAACTGGTGCCTTTTGTTAGGTCTTTGTAGCAACAAAAAAGCAAGTTCTTGAAATCTTGCGCTTTCATAATGAACTTTCCCTTCTGAGACTGGATTTGTATTTTCTCTTTAAAATAAACCTAATGTAAGATGTTCTTTCACTCCAGACGTGTAATAACTTCAGTCACAAATAACGATAAATCATGCTTCAGCCTATATCATCAGCTGAACTCAAAACCAAATTTCTACGCTGATCTGCTGTATCCACTTGGTCAGTGATGACTGCTGGAACGACACCTGCATTTGCTTCTACCCCTTCACATGTCTCATACAGATGCTTGTGTTGGAGCAGCTATCTGTGTGCATGTCCCTGCATTGCAAGTCAGCAGCTGACATCAAGAATGTCTGTGGCCAAACCGCTGCTGCCTGTGGAGCCTGGAAAGGGGTTAAGCACAAACGCAAGGAAGGTACTACAAAGATCATCCCTTTTGCCTGGACAAGTTTGTGGGGTAGAATTTGATGGTTGAGTGATGTTACCCCCATTCACTGGCTGAGGCTAAGAAATCACTCTTCTCCAGAGGGCAGTGCATGAACTACCCCGATGGGGAAGAAAGAACTCAAGTGTAAGCAAAGAAAAAATCCTGTCAAAGTAAACTCCAAATCTTGTCTAATACACGCACCACGTTTCATCTAGAGATTCAAATGTTAAGTGCTACAGGAGGAAAAAAAACCAAACTATAACTGCAGTTCTGTTTTGAGCAAGTAACTCAGACCAGTTTTTAGTAAGCTTAGCACACAGACGTGAGACAAGCAACCCAGAGTCCCAGCTTATGTGTCGCTATCTCCATAGATGTGTGGCAGGAAAGTGGTCTACAAGTCATAGGGGGTGAGAAGAACAGGCTTTTCACTGACTTGTCCTAGCTGCTATTCATCTGCTGTTGAGTCACAGTGCGTACTGCTAGCTTCCATTTCTACTTCCATTTCTCCTACTGTGGAAATATGATCTACTTCCTGTTCTCCTTAGAGCTCCCACTTTTTTCCCTGCAATATGATGGCACACAGACAGTTTTAAGGAACTTATTTTTTCACTGAGATCTGTAAGATTTATTTATTTTAAATCTAGTTACAGAATCTTTTTTCCTGGGTTAAAAAAAATTGTTTTAAGTGCTAGCCAGAAATATCTTTGATTTTTGCCCAGTCCTTCCAAGCATTCATTAAAAAGCTTGAGAAGTTCCAAAATTCATCTCTCAGGGCAATATTAACTCTTTCACAATCCCAGAAATCACTTTGTGATGGATTTCATATGGCACAGCATCAGTTTCCATTCAGTTTCCACTTCAGTTTTTCACCACTGCTTCCAAAAGCTTGTGCAAAGCAATGCAGTTCAGTTTAATTACTTCAAATGTGGGGCAAAATGCACACACAGGATTCTTACTAAGACGAAGTGTAAGCTAATATAATTACCAAATGCTTGTGAGTTGGGGATCCGCAAGCTCCCCATGGACTTAATCACAGATACTACTAACTCCCAGCATGCCTGCAAAGCTCATGAGTGAGCAAATAAACCACAAACCTGCAATGTATGTATGGCACATGCACACACTATGCTAATTAACATCACTGAGAAAGTTCAGTGAAAACAAGGCCATCAAGATAACACCATTTATAAGAAATGGGATAGGAAAACAAATACCACGTGGCAATAGGCCATCTTGGGCTAGAAAACATGGATTATTGTCACGTTATACTCCATATACTGAAGACATTGTACAGGGTTCATAAGAGTCCAGAAGGATAACAAGCATTTGCAATAAAATATTTTCAATGGAACCTCTTCAAGGAATGGAAGACTGACACTTTCTGATGAAGGGCCATCTGTGAGGCAGGCACTGCATACCACTGCTATTTACCCAAACAGAATATAAGATAGAGTAATAGAAAAACTTTCAGTACAAAATGGATTAAAAGGATTCAATATCATAAAATGATATTATTTGCTAGCAACAATGAAGTTTTATTTATCAAAATCTTGTGCTCCTGGGTACAAAAAGAGGCAGATTTCAGATGTCCCTTTCTCAGATAGCTGAGATTGTGGAGGCTGAAAGGCAAACTATGACAAAAGAGATTCTGCCTTCTGACAGCAGAGAAAAAGCAAGCACCACATTACTGAGGCACCTGTAACAGGTTTCCAGCTTCAATAACAAACACAGAGTTGAAAACAACAAACCAAAGCTTCACAGCCTTCTCCCAGCCCCCAAGGAGAAATGCAGCCATTACTCTTGTAATATGGGATGCGGTAAGGGACTATGTGCATTAGGGGGTCAGAGCAGGAGGGATCAATAGAGTGTAGATGGTAAGGCTCTATCCCCCTTCCTGTACCACCCTCTGAATCCTCAGTTACTGGGATCAGGTGAAACACTCAGCTGGAAAGCATCCTGATGCAAACCAGTACCATGAGCAATCCCCGAGCACCATACACAGCAAAACAATTAAATCAGCATGTCTCTGATGGAGTCTGTCAGGTTGTAAGTGTAAGTGAAAAATAAGTCGACCACACAGGTAGAAGTTACACCCACCAATTTACAAAAACGAGCTCCCTCAACACATTATTTTTTATCAAGTTTATGGCTATCATAAAGCTAGTACTGTATTTATAAACAAAAGGTTAACTTCCAGTTACTACAGATCCACTACAAATAGCATTTACCTTACCCAACTTCACTTCCTGATACAAAACACATTCAATTTTTGACTGGCTAACGACTTCAGTTGGACACCATAACCTATGAACATGAGAATCAATGCACTATCCCTTCTATTTCTGAAGGAGTAGAAATACTGTCTCCTTCAAGAGCCTCATCCTACTTTAAAGCAGGATGACCAAGGATAGTGGGAAAACATAGAAGAAAACAAATCCAAATCCAGTTAAAAGCAATGAAAAGATCTTATACATCAAGATGAAACAGAATGCATTAGAGATACCTCCCAGCCTAGTTTCTAGCACAAGAAAATAGCCTGAATAAGTTTCACTGAAAGCACCACTATTTGTATGAAAAATATTCATAGAATATGAAAAAGACTCAAATACTGTTTTCTGACTGTATCAAACTTCAGTCTCCTCTTGGTGTGCATTTCATAACCCCATCTGGTCAAGTGAAAACTTGAGTTTCCAGAGATGAACAGATTAAACAGTTATGAAACAGCCTGGTTGGTGACATAACTTAACACATTCTGATAGACAACACTATAACGCAGACCCAGAGGTGTTTCAAATCTGGCTATACCACACTGGTGATATTGGTTCCCTAACATTTATGCCCAGGGTAATGGGACACCAAGTCTTAGTGCATTTGGTGGGAGATGAGCTCACTATGATCAACTCTGTATCAACATTCAAACAGTACCTTCTTAACTAAGAAGGAAGAGCACAAGATCCTCACATTAAGTAAGAGCACTACAAGCACAGTTCTTTGCAAAAATTATATTCCAAGTTAATGCAAGAGTCTGATTGTACTAACTGCATGAAACTTAAAATATCTTTATGCCAGGGGTCCTATATATTCTTGTTGACTTTTCAGCAGGACTACTCTGTAAATGTAGGCTGCAATTATTTTTTAACAGATTGGTACCCATCAGTATGCCACGTGTGTGGCCACGGCACTCAACAGTGCTGCTGACCAGCCCCAAACAAACGAAAGAAATTCAGAGGAAAAACCACTGTGTGAGAAAAGAAATGAACATACTGTAATGTCACGTAACTAACTGCACAAGCTAGCAACAAGTGCAGAGAGCATCAGGGTATACTCAGTAACTGAATGCTTGTTGCAATGATCTGACTCAAAGAAGGTCCTTACCAAATCTTCAAGGATACCATAAAATGAAAGTTTTTAAGCCTTGGCAAAACAATCAGAATGACAAAGTTGGGTCCAAAACAGAAATAACAATAGTAATTAAAAAAAGAGACAGGAAAGAGAACCTTAAAGAGTTTACCAAGAATTTTTCAACTTGATCAGAGACAAGTATGACCACCAAAAAGAGCCCCACACCTTTGCAGTGAGATCTCTATCAGTCCCATTTTAATAGATACCACAGTTAACTCATGCATTCTGTGAAACACTCTGTTAAAGAAGCCATTGTCACTTCAGAACAGATTCTTTTCATTTTAGAATGACCTTCCATTAATAGTATTTCTCTTTGGCAAAAAGTTGTCCAGTAATTCACTTTGTAGCAAGAAAAGGACATTCTGATGCATCCTAAAATGAAGTGATTCCCATTATGTGAGATACACAAGTTTTTGGTTCAAAAGTCTTTGAATCAAAGCCTCTACACTTAACCATCTAAGCAGTGATAATAAAAACTGTACTTGTGACACTAATAGAAATAAGTTTGTCTGCTCACAGAGTTTTTAAATATCACTTAAACTGCTAAAGTCTGAAGGACTCGGTTCTCAGACTCCTGAAACCTGTGATTTCTAGGAATCCCAGAAAGTTTAAAGCACATGAGGTTAAACACACAGATACACAGGTCTGAAAACATCACTCTCAGAAGGTGGCTGAATCTGCCCACATTCAGACTGCAGCACTGCTCGTCAGGAACACAAGTAGCCACTTTGAATAAAGGATAATAGAAAGTAAAGCTTCACAGATATTCTCTACACACAGGAAGCAACTTGGCAATCTAAAAAAGTTAGACCTTTCTAAATATCATTCCCCAGGGCCGTTTTCAAATCAAGATCATATGCTCATGATCTCCAGCAGCAAGGGGAGCAAAGAAACACAGACGCAAAATTGGGTTTGGTAACAGAGATACTACTCTGAACTTTAAAGTAATGCAAGTAAAGCAGCTTTTATCTTGCCTCTACATTGATTTCTATGGTTAGATCAATTCCACATCTACCCAAATTAAGAGAGGTCACATGAATCAAAAAGCACTATTTTTTCACTTCTTAAATAAAGTGCAATTTAACATGCCTGTAAAGTGAATTATAAAGTACAAGATGAATACACAGAATTCTAAAGAATGCACTTTAAAGGGGAAAATAAATATTTTTTTCTCCTAAATCTTGCTTTTTTTTCTGAAGGTCTGATAGCATAACCTGTGACTGAGTAACTACTGAGAGATATTCAACAAGACCCATATTCACTTTAATGTACAGCATCAGAAGTTGTATTAGATTTGAGAAAAGCCATTTTATATTAGTATTCTGTCCTTGTGACCGACTTATACATACCATGGCTTAAGAGATCAAACCTAATACATAATTACAGCAACCAGCCACCTAATTTTAAGCTATAAAGAAATTTCACATCAAAGATTCTAGCTGTCTTTGAAACATTTGCCTGAGCTTAGGTCAGATGTTTCCAAAGCATGCTGGTGCACTGCAGCCTTTTTATCACAGACTTTAATTATTTATTGGTGTAATATAGCATTACAGTGTACAACCTCCATCTACATGTAAAAATGACAACACATTTTGTAGTACTTTCACCTTTGTCAGTGAATGTCCTTTCATGAGCTAATTCCTCATCCAGAAACGGATCCTCTAAGAATACACAGTTCTTCCAGCAATAATACTAAATCTTAATATAAACCCAAACTGAGCTACAAAGACTGTTAAGACACTGCAATTAAAAAGATAATTGGAATCCTACATGTAGGACATTTTGATAAATCACAGAAAGACACGCAATTCCCATTCAGTTGAGAAAAATAAGTAATTTTAACATAAGAATATCTTTTACTATTAGTTCCTGCATCAGACTTCAATCTTACCAGGTTACACCTTACTTCTCAGTTGAAAAATGCTTTCATTTCAAATGAAAATCCTTTAAGGGTACTATTATTTTTAAATTTTTCCTTAATGTGTAACAGTTACTTCTGAGGTTTATTTGTAAATACACAATTCTGTGGGGAGATAAAGCTTCAAGAAACTTAAAAAGTAAACCTTTCATGACAATAAATTAGTTTTGATTACTAACTTCGAATAGAGATTACATATTTAAATAAAGTTTATTTAGAAATAAATTTATATAGAAAGCTTATTAACTGTCTGTGCTTTTTGTTAAGGTCGATCAAACTATAATTTGTGTATTTGGCTTAATCCACAACGGCGTGAAGCTTGAAGTCTTTTCACAAGATGTGGCTTTGTTTGACATTATTCGTTTCACAGAGCTTTTATAACATTTGGTGAATCATCCTTAAAGAGTTTGGCAGAGAGAAGGTCTTGCTTTTATAACCAATAAATTCAGTCTACCATCCATAAAACACAGACAAGGTCCCCGTGCCACTGAAGTTCCTTTGGTGAGACTGCTACAGACATGGAACAGTCAGGAAAGGCTGACTGGAAATCCCTTCCCTCTGTTTCCCCTGGATTCTGCTGGAGAGTTGCTCCAGAGCTGCCAGAGTGCAAATTAGGTGAGCCACTAAGGCAAATTTTAGCCAGTGAAGCATTTATTTCAAATCTAGCTATGTTAATGTGATTAGTCATTCCTCTGACATGGAGCAGCCAAGAGGATTTTTATTACACTTTTTCTTTACATTGTGACTCTTTCAAAGCAAAATTATGCAATTAAAAGCAGGCATTGTGCCACTCAAAAAATGGCTTTCACTGCCATCAAAGACTTTTATAATTTCTCAGAGAATAAACAAAGCTCCCAGGGACAAAAACATAATATTTATACACTAAGCTTTCTTTGGGATAGTATCTCCTGTACAATTGTAAGAAATAAATCCACAGCCTTTTTAGAACAGTTGCAAAGATCAGCACCAAAAAGGCAATGGGGCAAGGAGGGGGTGAGATGAGATTTTAAGACAGATGGAGAAATAGCAAGACTTGAAGGACAGGTGCTGGGGATGAATTTCTCTCAGATCAAGACACGACTGTGTTATGTTAGACAGAATTACTAGTGAATACAAAGCATGTGGAAGTGAGGAACAAGATAATAGAAGTACAATAAGGAATATCCATAACAGGTTTCAAACAATGTGACTTAAATCTTGACGCTGATTTAATGTTTTAAAAATTAGTCTGAAATCCCACTTCCACATACTTTATTTTAAATTTAGCAGCATTAAAAATAGCACCTCCAGAGGAAGGGAAGTGAGCAAGCCAAGAGTTTGTTTCCAAATGGAATTAACTTGTTACATATGGTGCTGAACACTACCTCTTAACCAGTGAAATACATGAGTTCTGACAGAAATAAAAGGAGAAGAATGACAGCTAGAGCTTATAAATAAATGCTGAATTCCAAGGGGGGGAAGGGGAAAACAACACACTGGCACACAGCACAGCCAGAAGATGATGGAGGGAGAGGAGGGCAAAGGCCTTGCAATCTTCCTGACACAAATTGGTTTGAAGCACAAGAACTGCAGAGTATTCAATCATAAAGATTACACCAAGAACTGTATCATCTCTGCTGAGGAGAGCAGAGCACACATGACCTCTGTAGTAGTCCAAACAGCTTTTCTTTTTTTTTAAAAAAAGTAAATTTAAAAGCAGTGTTCAGTCCTTTAATTTCAAATAAAGTGCAATCTTGATATTGGTGTAACATCCATTTCGAAGAGTAGCTTCCCCGTACTCTGCAAAGATTCCGGCCTTCAGAGGTGCCAAATCTGGCACTTAAACTATTAGCTGCATCACTTCCAGTATTTATACCTCATCAGCTAATACTTTAGCTACAGGCAGCCATGGATCTAATCAGGAGCACAGAAAAGAATGTTCAGCCGCAGTGCTTTCCACGCTGCTGCCGACAGAATGCCAAATGTCAGCAAAGACCAGCAAGGGAGCAAGCAGTCTTCTTTAAAGGCTTAGAGCAAATTTAATGGACTAATACTTCCTACTGTTAAGTGTAAGACCATCTGTACTTAAAACTGGCATTAAACCTTTCACGCATTGCCAGGTCAAGAGGAAAAGTGTAGCAAAATGCTCTTCCAATCCACTACAATCTAATAAAGGGACATGAGGCATTACCATTTAAACTGCATTAGCTGTTGTTAGGAGGATGGGATTTAGTAAGTTTTGTACACAGCATTTTGAGATCGAGTTTTACAACTTATGGCATTGAACAGCAACATGACACAGGTCAGACCCTCTTTTGGAATGGAAAAGAAAGGAAAAGTAGCAAAAGCAAAACAAAAAACAAACAAAAAAACCCACCAAATCCTGAAGAACTTCATAACAAATGTTAAGCCAAAAACCACATGAAAAGGTCAGCACATATGCTGTCATTTCAGTTTCTTTGGATTTCTGCTTCTGCATAAAACAAGTCATGATTTCGGTATTAAGTATCACCCTAGACAAAATCCAAACAACAAAGAAATTTGTGTCCTAAATGGAAATATGGTTGCATTTTGGGAAAACACCAAGTCAAAGACTCAGTACAAAAAAAGGACAGTGCTGGTTCTGATACCTCACCCTTCTCCATAATCCGAAGTCTAAAACAAGTCATTATTAATATATTAGGATGTTTCCTTCTTTCATTAACCTTGCCCCAAAGGTGGCATTAGACAAGAAAGGATTTGGCGTTTAAGATGAGCTTGATAGCTGAAGACATGGAATCAGGAGAAGATGCAAACAAATAAAACTGTTGAAGTGTGGAAAAGCTCAGGACTTAAGTCTAAATGTAGGCAAGACTCAAAAGTATGCATGATAATCAGTGTCTTGTATGCAATGCCATTACTGCAATGACTGCTGGATGGCACCCAAATTTAGCAATAGTTCTGTCCACCTATTTATTGACTCAGTCTTTAAATATACATAATTCCATCAGTTAAACTTTGCATATTAAAGAGATAAGCTGCAATAACAAAAAGCCCTTGATAGAACAATATTTGGATTTACCTATTATTTCCACCTACAAAGACTTACGACATTCAAGACCCATTTTGAAATTCCAGGAACAACTCACAAAGTCTGCTGCTATCTCCAATAAGTTTCAGATTAAAAAAATTGATTGATTTTACAGCTGATATTTTCAAAGACAACATAAAAAAAAATCCTTCCTTCTAAACAGGCTTTAATTCTTTATGTTCTCTATCTCTCTGTATTCATAACTGACAGATCCATCACAGATTCCTAATATCTGTGCGAAGAATATACACACAATGTGGTACAGAATGAGTCTTGGAAAAGTTGCAATTCAGCCACTGAATTGAGAAGTTCTTGCAATTATGTTTTCATTTGGAATTAAATTCAGGATAATTATGAAATTAATGTATGAAATTACAGCCAGTGTGTCAGAACGCCAATTACTCACGTCTTACATAAAACTGACAGGAAAGGTGGATTAATTTCCAGCTTTTCATTCCACTTTTATCTGTAATTTTATTCTTACACTTCTTCTATATAATAAAAACCATGCCTATCAACCACCCAGTAAGCTACATATTATTTATTTTTCCAGTACTAATATGTACATATATTATCATGTGTCTCAAAAGATACTGTTAATGTGGGATCTACTCTGTGACTGATTCTGTGACCATACCTAGAATTTTAGAATATAACACCAGGCAGGCTAGCAAAGATGACAGTGTATTAGCTATTGAAGTACAAGGCTTCCTGATAGCCTAAAGTAGTACTTAAAGTATAACATCCACACACACTGCTGTCAGTTTATCTTTCCTTTGGTTTTATGTGAAGAATAAACAACAGCTACACAATCTAAGTTTGGACTGTTTTACAAGCAAGCTGTCTGGAAAGTCATCACTAAACTTTTCTCCTAAAGCATATTTATAGTTTTAATTGTACTGTAAACTTTCTAACCCATCCCATTCCAGAGAACAGCAACAAGCCTGATCTGTTTGCATCAGCTATTTTGCAAAATCATATTTTCTTTGGGGAGGGAGAGATTCAGTTTGACTGAAAAGTTCCTTTAAAGACTGGGGACAGACATTTCTTGATGAGCATGGCAAATTTCAAGTATAGTCAATTTTATTTTGAAGTCAACCGTGTCATGGTGTCATTTCACCAGAAACAGTAGAATAAGATTAATAAATACCAATTCTGAGAAATAAGCTACCAAATCCCACACAAGTTATTTTTAAATGAGAACTTAGAAATACTAGGTAGGACCTGTGTCTTCCCATTTACATCTACTGTGCTTCACAGAACAGAACAACTTGGATATGTGGAGGTATAAACACAGCACAGCTCTGATTTGAGATGAGACAAGACTGCTTTAGAGTATTACATATAACATGCCAAACGTGAATGCTTGGCACTCACATGAATACTAATGTCTACATAAGGTAGAAGCAGCAGGAGTTCAGAAGACAGTGTCTTCACACAAGCTCCAAAAGCACAAATAGACGTAAATGAAGTCAACTGAATTTGAGATTTAAAATCTAGCTAACTTCAAATTGAGGTTTTAAGATGACTTTAAAAACTTCTTGTTTTCACAGAAAAGGAAAACAAGGGCTGGTTAACCACAGCAGGCAAACTAATCAGATGATGCCTGGAAAAGAATGTTCTCCATTATTTGAATGGCAGGCCAAATATAATTTGCTTTAGAAAAATTAAAAACTATAAAAATTGATCAGAAATCTTAGGAAACATGCAACTTTGACAGAAGTTGGGGATCTCTGCTAGAAAACAACTTGAAGTTTTGCTTACACTCAGTTTCTTTTGCTGTTACAGCTGCAACAGCCAAGTTGATGACATTTTCTAACACACCCTAATACATACTAGGAAAAAACCTAACATGAGGAGCTTTGGGTGTGTTACAATTAATCTCTCCATTCCACTGAATGGGTATAACAATACATGTGGCCTTCTTAGGTCAGCTAGAGCCTGTAACAAACCACTGATATAAAGTCCTGTTTTGGTGGTTTCTTTATTGATATACAATTTCCCTCCCCGTAAGCCCAGCAAGTAGGTGAATCTATAAATCAAACAGGGAAACTAGGGAAATCCTACAATTACATACCTCCTGCTGATAGATTAAAAGCAAGCGTAAGGAACTGGTATTATTCTTTCAAAAAAGGATTTGTTGAGAGGCTTGTACACTAAATACAGATTTGAAGCTAAAATTCATAAATTGGAAACTATCAAGTCAGCATATCAAAACATGGGCACCTCCTGATTTTCAAATTACTTGCATTTCTGAAGCAGTTAGAATCACTGCAGGAAATCCAGTGTACTACATGCTATACAAATAACACAAGCACCAACTATCAAGCAACACCAGATTGACTTGAGACTTCTGACAACATGAAAAAAAAGCAGTAAATCTGTGTTTGCACAGACTTTTTCCAAGTTACATAGAATTAACATGCAGATTGGCTGAGAAGCATTTGCACAGCAGCAACTGGTGCTAACTATAAACTAGGCAACGGTGTTAACAAAAGCCTAAAACCAATACAAAAGAACTTTCCATAGAGACTACAGCAGATGTTTGTTTTCCATTCTTAGCACTGTAACTGCCAAAGATAGAGAGATCAATTGGATCTAATTTTGTTGCACACAAAAAAAGATACACTGAAGTATCATTTCTGTTGCCTAAAAACACACAGGGAAATCACATGAAATGGGCTGCATGTAGCAAACAGGAACACAACTGGTTCCCACAAAGAAATCCACTTTCCAACTGCTAAAATGAATTAAAATAATGCAATTTAAAGAACACTTTTTGCAAACTTAGAAATAACCTGTACTGAAACAGATCGTTTTTCAACACTGAACGCTTTTCCACACCCTCCTACTCCACAAGACAGTAGTGTTACCAACCCTGTGATTAGCAAGTTTTAGAACTTTGAGATGAAGTCAAAACTTTGGCTTGTAACATTATTCCAAGTTCTTTATAGTTTACAGAGAACCAATCTGCACTCCTAGAAACACTACTTTTTAACAATATGGAAAAAAAACCCCAACTCCCCCCATTTCAATGCAACCAATAACAGTATTTTTTGTTTAAAACCTTTGTCACTGCCAGCATAAAGACTTTTGAACTACTTGCATTTGTCCTCTGGACTAAATGATTATATTACAAATCAGCTGAATGATCCTGTACCGTAGCTTCAACAAGCCTCCAGAGAGTACAAAGAACAGAGAAACACAGCCAGAAACAGCACTTACATCAGAGCATCAAAACCAAGTAACTTCTTCTACATCACTATCACCCAGTACAGCTGATAGTTCTCAAAATCCAACAACAACAAAAACCCACATCATCAACATCTCAAGCAACAGTTTTCCCTACCTCAAGGCTATAAAGAGCTTACAGAGTTTCTACTTGTAGTTTATTATGAAACTAACATTTTTTTTCCCTACTAGGATAAGAGAACTTGTGTGGGTCAAGGTACGTAGTAACTGTGGAAGCAGTTTTAAAAGTTCACTTCTGGAATTTGACCAGAACAATGACTGCTCCTTAGCTGTAATGCTTACTGTAAGAGCCTGTCAATTCACTCAGAACAGCCTGGAATAGTGTGACTATGCATTTATTTATTCCAACATCAGGGCCCTCACAATCAGGACGAATCATCTTACACACATTGCAAGCATCCAATCAGTGAAAGATTATCACAACATTAAGGCCATCTGCAGCACAGGAATGAACAGCACTGAGTGTTTTATTATGCAGTCACCTGGTTGTGCATAAGAGGGAACAACCCCAGCCAAGACATCAGGCACTAATTATCATTACAATATTTTTCAGTTTTAGGAACTCTGATCAGCACCTGCATGTCAACATGAAAGTCGCAATGCACTTTCAGGGCCTACTTATTCATCTTAAGAAAAGCCCAGTCTGGCAAAACTGAAGAACCAAAATACCAATCTGCTTAGGCATAAAATTAAACGGGCACAGAATACTCCACCTTCCTTATAAAGCTCAATGTTACAAGGCTAAACATCCACTTTAAAAAAAAGCACATGGAAAGGGCATATTTAAAATGATGTTCTCCCTCTCTTCATAAGCCTAGTATAGCAGTTAAGAGATAAAGTTCTACCACTTGTAGCTGGCTATTTCTTTTTCCTGTCCTGACTCAGAGCTCTAAGCTGAAAGCATGAAATAAAATCACATTCACGGCTGTCCTGATTCACCTACCTGATATAGGGATCCCTCCCAGACCTGTGCTGTGTTGTGGTTGGAGATTCAAGTCCAAGAAATTACTATTTGAGGTGGGATTTGCTGTGTGGTTCAAGTGCATGATGCTATTGCGTGGAAAGGCCATCCAAGGATAGCGAGCTGCTTGGCCTGGAAAACTGAAGGAGTTGTAAACTGCTCGATGTTGTTGAAACTGTGGGAACCTCTGTGGCATGACTGGAAAGGTGCTACTGAGAGAGTTGGCATTTGCGGGTGCAGCAGGATGCAGAAATCCAGAGCCTGGCCCTTTGGCAGCTGTAGTGTGTGGGGAAGGGTTCTGAAGAGATGTGGGCGAGAGGGAAGGTTGGTCTTGAACTGACAGTTCCTTCTCAATCAGGTCTGCTAAGGCTTTGCGGGTGACGTCAAAGGGGTCAAACCCTAAGTCGTCCTCTTGCTGTTTGGAGGAACCAAACCCAAAAGCCGCTTGCCAGTCTGTGGAGGAAGATACTGGTATAGTTTCTGTTGGAGAGGAATAAGATTTAGAACAAGGATTAGTAAGTACTTGCCCATAGAAAAATCTCAGCCTTAGCATGTTTTACTGTTGCGCGTTTATCCCTCACGTAATATTTGTTTGTAAATTGCTCAAAGACAGTATTCATCAGGAACTCCATTTTCAGACAAAAGACAAATTTCTGCTTTAGTTGAAGCTGCAGAAGTAGAAAGCAGTGGTTTTACTGCAGAATTCCTTCAACTGCATAAAAGCTACTGTCAAGTAAGTATTTTTCAGGAAAAGCAGAGTAGAAAGAGACCAATGAACATTATAATGTTATATAATGTTATACTTAACATCCAGTTACTGGATGGATGTGTAACCAGAGTTTAAAGTTGCTCAATATTTTGTTTAAAGTATTAATGCTGTGCAAGAAACTAGGTGGGAGGACGTAGGGTGGAAGGGGGTATTCTCACAGACACTTCTGAGTAGCGGTTAAAAAAGAAAAAAAATGGCTACTACTATTGAAACAACAAGCCAAAGTCCTGAGTGTGCACCTGGATTAAACAAAGGAAATAAGGCACTGTGTTACAAGACACCATTAAATATTCTTAAGCAGCATTGCAGAGTCTTCTCTGTATTTTCAATTGGCACTTATCCCCTTATACTGCTTAAGTTTTTTAGTTCAGGTTTAGAGCATGCCATTTCAATTTTCAGAACAGTTCTCCTTGAAACTGCACTGAAGAAAGCAAAGTTCAAGGAGGCAGCATCACTTACATTAACTCCCTCTGCTGGTAGGGAACCTAGACTGCTGCTTAAGCCTAGTGTCCTCTCAAAAAGAATATTATAACTCAATTTCTAGAAAAAAAAAAAGACAAACTCCCTGCCCTTCACATTTTTACTGTAATAGCAATAATATATTTTTAATAATTATGGAAAAAAAAGTCTGCTACTTGGAAGTTGTCTCCCACTGCTACTTAATCTTCACACTATTGCGTGTATAGCATATTAACAGCATGTTATTTTCCTGATAATATTATTTAAAAATATTTCCCAGAAGGGAGAGAAACATTAAAAGATTAGCCATTAAGCTACCAGATATAAAAGTATCATTACATTCTATTTATTATCATTCTTATTTTATTTAATTTTCTACCACAGCTCAGGTTTCTAATTCGAGAACTTTAAAATACTGTTATCCATTCCCAAGACTGTACCAATACACCTAATACATCTAAAAAGACGTTTCACTCAAGTGAAGTGGTATTTTGTGCCTTCCAGTTACTGCCTTTAATGGTACTTTTATCTTCTCTGAATATATATAATCTCACTTCAGAAATATTCATCTTCAGATAACTACGCAGGATACGTAAGAAAATTTGGAATTCTGCTGCACAGAAGTAGGCAAATGGCTAAGAAAAACAAAGCAAGTGCTCAGTTTACTTAGCCATGCAGTTGGAAAACTTGAAAAGTTTCTTTCAGAAGAAAATTTATGTCAATGCATCTGTACAGTAGTGAAACCATGAAAAACATTTGTGAATCAGAGACAGTGATATAAAATATACCCCAGAGTTTAGTTTCAGACATCAGTTGCAAAAGCAAGCAATACACAGCAATGTAAGCTGGGTGCAGAGCTGTGCCTACCTGATGTGAAGAGGCTCTGTGGTTCTGGTGCTGTAGGCCAGTCATTTGAAGTCTGTGGAGAGCTGGGGAATGGAGGAAGCCCACTGGGGATGGGGTTAGGGTGCCGGAAGTTGTCAGAGAAGAGCGACTGTGATTCTGTTACAGCTCCTTCAAAAGGAGACCGCGCACTGTGGTTAGATGAACTGATGGGTATGGCTGGATTGGGTTTTGTTAAACCAGGCGGCGGTGAAGGTGTGTCACTATTTGTTATCTACAGGCAAAGGACAAAGAGAGACAATTAGGTCATGAGAGTTTATGCATATTCCTCACTAGCAGTTGAAAATTCTCTTCAAAACTTCCAGCTGCTTTTAGTTTAGTTATATCATTCAGTATGATTTTTAACATTAAGCCAACTTAGCAGTAGCACATTTTAGTTTTATTTAAAGTTACACTATACTTCAGAAAGTATTTGCCTCTCATAATATAAGCTGCACCAAACCAAACAAACTCAATTCATGTGTTCACAGGATTTATCTTTGTCTTACCTGCTGGGAGCTGTCACCATTTCCTATACTGAGGGAATCTGAAGGTTTGTCGATAGGGCTGCAGAAGTGGGAAGGGAAAGAGTCAGTAAGTTACTTAAGTATTTAATGTGAATATCAACGTTTGATTTTGTAGTGATAGAAAAGCTTTGAAGTAAACCAAAATTAAACTGGATGAGTTAAGAAGGAAAAAAGTCAACTCTTTGAGACTTTAATTGTAAACATTCCAACTATTTGCCATATAACATTCCTTCCCATGACTCTCCACTCTGCTTGTGGAGTACCCTGTTACGGGACAAAAGAAAAGTTATAAATGCCTTCAGAGTAACTCTGCCACTCCAAAAACAAACAAACAAAAAAACTTATGTTCTATAGCAGCATTCCATTTGTGATCAGTTCCATCTCTTTTATTACTGGAGTAAAACTCGGGAACAGATTTGTTTTCTCAATTCTGAAGTTGTCAGTTCCCATATAAATCCTAAATAAATCTAGGGAAAGAAAAGATTAAATTAACTACCTAATCCTGGTGTTAAGAAAAGCTTCGAGGCTGACGGGAAGCTTGGTCTAATAAAAATTAGTTCCAAGGTGAGAAAATTGATTTTTGAGATGACAGAAAGCAAAAAATGCAGGAAAATATAACAAAAATTGTCAATAAATGAGAAGAGAAGGTACAGCAGAAAGCCACCTCAGAATGCTATTTACTAAGAATTAACATGACTCAGCTAAAATGGCACACCTTGGGATTCAAGATTTGACAGGCACTTGTGAACAGCCTTAATTATACTAAATACCACAATAATGAAATGGTGAAAGTTTAAGTTAAGCTCTAAGGCAGAGATTTTCATCTGAAAAATATTTTATCTGCTCTTAAAAGAATACACACAAGCATCTGACTGCATAGCCCCAAACACTAGTCCTACAGACAGTGACCAGAGGTAAGATTCTTATGAACGTGACAAATTATGGGTGTAACCTGTTACTGCAAAGTAAATATAAATATATGTCATTTTAACTGGGTGCAGACTTCAGATTCTAGCTACACTTTGTTTTCAAACACTCCTTGCTGTTGAAAAGCATAACACTGCATAAAGCCACAAAGCAAAGTCCAAAATTCAAGGATTTGCTCCTCCACTCATATCTGTTCACCCCCTCCAAGACTAACTAGTCTAAAGTCAGATTTAATTCTTCTCTATTCTAGAGAAATTGTATAAAAGCTACTCATCAATGAAAACAATTTGGGAGCAAAAGAATGCTGAATTGGCATCTCAAAGGTAACAGAAGGTCAAGTATTTACAATCACAAAAGAAAAATCAGAGGAATATTTGCAATTAAGTATTACTCCAGTAAAGACTTACTGGGGTACTTGGTGGTTGAAAACTATTTTAAAAAGTTCTTCTACTTCGAATAAACTCCCTTATTTTATTAATTTCTGCATACCTACAGCACAGAAATTTGCTGTAGACTTCATTAATCAAATAAAGTTGATTGCAGAGCTCACGTGCCTGGTATGTTTTCTCAAAGCCTTTGATAGGAACTCACAAAATTACAGCTCAGAGCTATGCAACAGGCAACTGTTAATAGCAATAAAGATGCAGAAAGACAATGATCATTATGCTTGAACCTGCTTAAGAAGGCTTTAATTTTAAGACATGCTTCCAGACCCCAAGAATGAGCATGATTCATTACTGACTGGTCATAATATTTTACTCATATGTAGTACATGCTTTCCAGAAATGGTGAGGAAGAAGTTTCATGTTAATACTGAGACGCAACCACAGGATCTGCCCACACCTCAGCTGAATTGGTATTACATCTAAGAAGTATCACTTACAGCAGCACTCAGTATCACATCAATACCGGCTTAAAATGAAGATCAGCTGCCTAATCAACAGCACTACTTCTTGAAATATTTAGTATTTACCTTGTTATTTTCCCATTCAACCTCTGAATGGGCCCAATTTGGTACAGTAAAACACTGGAACAGTATGATTTTAAGTGCAAGCAATGCTTGCAATGGGAGAAAACAATTCTATGCAAGGGAGGCACCAAAATTGGGCAAAAAAAGTACTGGTCAAGAATGAAGAAGTTATTGCAGGACGATGAATTACTTGCTTTGTATACAGAAGCCCCAGTTGAATGTGCTGTCTTACTGTTCCTGTTACTGATCAAAAAATCATGGAGTCATTACTCTACAGTAGTGTTTTTGGAACACATTACAGTGAAGAGATGACAAATAGTCATCCCTAATATTTAAGTTTCCTTCTCTTGAAGGTTTTTCTAGTGTTAAGTCTCCTGATGTACAGCAACTGACATGTTATATTTGTGGAATGGTTTTGTACAGAATTGAAGGGTTCGGTTTTGGCTGGGACCATGCACAGCTGCAGGCAGCTTTACAAGCTGTTGATGCCCTAATTATGCAGCTCACCTCAGCCCATACCTGTACCGTCACTAGTAATGCGAGGGTTTTCCTGCAGAGTCTGCCAATCAGCCATTTTGACACGGGCTAAGCCAAGCTTGGCTTTCTGTGTCCTGATCAGGATTTGAATCCAGTTCTCCAACCACAGAGACTGGAGAATAATTCCCTCCACACCAATCAGTGAGAGAGAACAAGCTATCTGAAGTATAAAAGGCAGCACAATTACCCGAAATCTGAGTCTGCACCATCTGGAGTCATGTGTTCTGGGTCTGTGCCATTTTCTAATATAGGAGGCGTTTTCCTGTGTTCCATTGTTAAGCCGTTGGCTGATTTACTTGAACTCTGTAATGATGGCCAGGCATCTTTGTTATTACTGTTGGGTCTGGAAAAAGGCAAGAGTTAAAAAAAAAAAAAAAAAAAAAAAAAAAAAAAAAGAATAAGAAAAAAAAAAAAAAGAAGAGTTCAAGTTATGAAGAAAGTGTTTTAAAAATTGTAAGCACTGAGGAAATGAATCCTTGCACCAGATAAACCACAAAAGCAGATTTATCTGGATATTAGAATTTAAATGGTGATGATTAAAAAAAAAAAAAATCAAGGGGTAGAGATGGGAAAAAGAAAACTGGGCAGAACCCTCAGTTTTCTTCACTGAATAGATAACTGCACTGCCAACGCTGGAGTCTGAACATGTTCATTCAGGAAGAAAAAAAAAAAAAGTCCACTGACAGTTTCAAGTACCCAGACCTATGTATACCTCATTTGGAGTTACTGGCTTAATCCCATAAGTATTTTAAGTCATTTAAATCATTAACTAAACCATTTTTAAGAAAAAAAACCTTCTACATCCCAGGATCTATCAAGCCTGGCTCAGATTAAGTTTGTGTTTTATTCCTGCACAAGAGTCCACAGCATTACTAATGGACCATGAGACCAGTCAGATGAACATTTTTCATTCAAGTTACTGCTCATTTCCCCTCCAGTTTAAAGCTATAATTACTCCTCAAACAAAGACCCATTAAATTCCATTTCAGAGAGCACATTCAATCTGAAAATTTCAGAAGACTCAAAGCCAAAAGTATCACTGAAAATAGTTATATTTTATACAAATTAAAGTACTCTGGAATATTATCTATAACCAAATGCATTTGAGTACACTGTCATCCAAAAAAAAAAAAACTATAATAATCCAAAGTCTCAATATGAGAGGTTTATCTTTACCTTCTCCACTTTTCTTCCCATTAGCTTCAGCTTTTCATTTGTTTCAATTATGATGCTACTTTAAGTGTTCAAGTGCTGTAGTTCAACTGCTGTTTTTGTAACTAAAAAGCCCTTAAAAAAATGTATTTTCTGGTAAATATGTTTCTTCTGCTGCCCCATTTATTAATGTTCTTAATACTGGGTCCAACACCTACTCTACATATCTGGATCAACTTAAGTTGACAGTCATAATCTGGAGATTCCCATAGCTGTTCATAGCTGTTTCATTCAGTTAGGATTGGTATTACTAGCTAACCTCAAATGCCTATTAGTATTTAATGATTTGCTACTCCACTTGTACCCCTTCTCACATACCTATCCAACATGCATGCAGATGAGACTCATAACCAATTTACATATCTCATCCTTGTTTTATACACATTTGAAAGAGAGTTAGCAAGTTGATCAGATACTGAGCAGTGAAGACAACCTATACGTCCTTATAGTAATTTAATATTGTCTCAAAATGACCCGCTCACAAAGGTAAGTCATAAATCTAGATACAAGCAGACTAAATTATTAATAGACTTCAAATACACTATGTTCGCTACAATATAAAGTCACCTCCATACTGCAATTTGAAAATGTCACAATAAAAATCAGTTTTGCAACCAAAATGAAAAGTTAACAGCCTTATGTGGCATTTTGTACGTGTTCTTATTGTTGTTTTTTCTTTTATGTTCAAAACCATATGCTTCCAAAAGTCTTCTCCAGAAGACCAGTAAGTGCCTAACAAGTGTTTTTTCCTCTTCCAGCAAATGAAAACGTTTGTTTCAGTTCTTAGGGGAAAAGTCAGTTGGAAAAAAAAATTTCAGAGTAGGAACTTTGAAATAAGAACAGAATTTTGAAAAAGCATTTCTGCAGAGTTTAAGAAATGCTGTCTTCCCTATTATTGTTTATTTATAAACATCCATCTACTATTCAGAAGCCAACTACTGTTTTCTTCCAAAGTTAAAGAAATCGGCATGCCAGAAACACGACTGACACAAAGTTGTCAGAAGCTCTGATAAACTGGCAGATCATATTAGTGAATCAAAACAAAGAAGAACATGACTAGGTACAAAGTTGTAAAATTGTAAAGAACATTTACCAGCTCACAAGCTAAATATTGTACTGATAAGACAGGACTTTAAGAAAATAGTTAAAAATCCCAGCTGCAAGAAGAAACATACTTTGCAACCCACAAGATGGTACCTAGTCATTAGGAAAGATCAGATTCTGTGTGATGATGCTGTTCAGTTGAAAAGAGAAACAACTCCAGATTACTTGTTCCCTTTAGAGAAACATGCCATTTTTTCCTCAGAAGTGCTAAAAATTTTAGCACTGGTCATGCTCCAATTCATACTTGCTACCCAAAGGCTTAAGCTTGCTGCTGTTTAAGATGGAGCATTCTCTCATATCTCGTACCACTATCTTCATTTGTCTTCCTTGGATCTAATAAGGTGTCAAATAATTATTATTTTATGTTCAAAGTCTGAACTAATCAACACACAAGCAATGCAGGAAGCAGTACGTTTGCTTTCTTTGCTATACTGTTCCTTTCAAGTCAGTACTGAACCAGTGCACAAGAAACAAAAAGATGTAACAAGTCCTTGAGAAAAGATCAAATTGGAAGCCTGACCACTTGCAGTCAAAGAGTGCATGACACTTCCTGTAGTGGATTAAGAAGATAATTGCAGCTGGTATGCCAACTCTCAGAATTGTATTCTGTGGACTGAAGCTCCACTAACATCATTTTAGATACAGTGCTTCCTTTCTTGCTTAAATTGTTCTGCAGTGACTTTACCAGCAGCAAACCATCTGAAAATTCAGTGGATAAATTGGTCCACAACACAAAACACGATCAAGGCCAAAGTGCGCATGAAGCACAATTTAAGTTTTACATTTCACCCTACCAGTGTCACTATAAGAATCCTAGTATGAGAATCCTACAAAAAGGAGCAGAGGAATTTATTAATAGCTTCTATCTTAAATATAAGGTTTGAGCAGATAAAAAACAGGAGGACTGACCACCTTAGACTTTCATTCACGTTTGTATGACTGTGCTCATATCAATAGAAATCTTTTCATAACTTCATGAATAAAAACCTACTGCAACAGAACAAAACAAAATAGCAATAAGTGCTATTTTCTGATTAAAACTGTGAAAATAATTCTTGTGAATTTCCAGATTCCAAGATTATTTTACTTAAAAGAAGAATTGCAGAGTCATGCTACAAAGACAAAATAAGAAAAGTATATCAAGACACTAGGCTGTCTGTTGTACAACGAGACTGCATCCATATATCAAACACTTTACCAAGAATGTTAACATCTGTTACTTAATTACTACAATATATATTTATGAAAATATGAAATGAAAGATCTTTAAGAATAAGAAAGCATCACTTGGAAATACTGCATACTTGGTAGAAGTGAGTATTAGAACAAAGCATTGCACAGCCCTCTAACTTCAGAGAGAGGAATGTTACCTAAATTTTTCACACAATGCACACTGAAAAGAGCAGGCTACTTAAGGAATGCAAGAGGAACAAGAATGTCTTCTGTGGAGTAACCAGTAACAAAACATTGCCAAGTAGCAGCATCAGTACTTACGCATCGTACCTCTGCAGTGCTGTCACTTTGTTCTTGTTCTTGTCAACTGTACCCGTAGATAACTGAAGAAAGTTGGGGTTTAGTTTGTATAGTTCTTGCAGTAGTTTCTGTTCATATTCTTGGTGCTTACCCGCCTGCAAGGAAAGAGGAACTTGCAATGAACAGACACTAATTTCACATATTTATATACATCCCAAAACTTAGTAATTGAGCTGTACCAGCTTAAGAGGTCACCCTGACAGACTGAAAAGGTTTTTCTTAACCTCAGCACTGATGTGACGCCAGCAAATCTAAAGCTTGCCTAGAAATAACTCAGACAAATTTAGCCAGTTTATATATATTATATATACATATATATATTTTTGCTTCCAATGCAGAAAAATAGTTGCAATTTGTTAAAACTCAGTCTTCCATTCTAATAACAAGCTTCACTATATAAACTCAACATCATAAATATCTTAATATCAAAGATAAGCATACAGTCTACATTCTACATATTGACTATACCATCTTTTCAGAAAATGGACTGAACAAAATCAAAGCTTGTTTCCAGTCAGAAGTTCCCCTACATAAGTCATTCCATATAGGCTTAATAAAACACCACTGAGGTGATACAAATGTTACCTAACATGTGACAAGGAGCATGTTCTGACCAGTAATTGAAAAGTCATTCCTTCTAGTAATTGAAGAATTTAATTATTTTAACTGAAATGATTGAGAACATTTTCTTGCTTTCAGAAATTGAGGACTGACCCCATGTCAGAATGCTAAGCCTGGCAAGTAAGAGTATTTTTCAGTCTAGCTTATCTATAATATTGTGCTAAAATACTTAAATACTATTTGCAAGTTAAGTATTTTAATAATTTGAATCAATATGCAAAACTGAACAGTGAATAGCTTTTATCTACAGATTTCAGATATTAAGAGATGTCCTTCTGCAAGAGAGTAAGTGTCAAGATTAAGACCTTCTGAATCTTAAGTCTCAAAACAAGAGTTACCCATGGAATCCTCAAAAAAGGATTTGAAGGCTCTTGAACTACATTTACAATTAAAAAAAAAAAAAAAATCAACACTTGCACATTACTTAATCCATTCCCTTTATAAAGGTTTTGTTGGGATAGGAATGGAAGTCAGAGTACTGGCAATATGGACATCATCCTAGAGGAACACTATAGCTTACAAGAATGCTATTCCTTTTTCTCTGCCTGCAAAAGTTAAGCAGGGAAATTTACATTTTAAACAAGATTCAAAACAACAAAAATCCCACACACAAAAACTAACAAAACAGTAAGAAAAATCCACATGCTAAATAGCTAATTTTAACTTGTCTTTATGGGTGCTATTAGAAAGGCAATTCCATTCCCCATTTCAATTAAATCCTCCAAATCAGTCAAATATTACTTAATATCTTAACGTTTTTGGTACTTTATTTGATTCTCCATTACAGATTGACTTTGAACGGACACACTTGGGGAAAGTTCATCTAAAACTACACTTACATAGTGTTGGCCTCTGAACTGGCCTTTAAAACCCAGAGGTAATGAAATCACTGTCAGTAGATCTGAAATCTCTAGCTCATTATGCGCTCATAATCTGTGCTAGATCTGTGCTAGGCGTCATAAGGAAAGATTCTGATAGAGGATCACAACATTTAGCTTTGCAGCCTTTACATCATTGAACATAATGCATCCAGTCACTGCATCTCAACTATGCTCTTCAACTATACAGAGAGTATAGAGAAGAACAATAAAGATTACCACTGCAAGGGAGAAACTGCTTTACCAATGTTTAGGTGACCAGAAAATCTGCAGTTTGGGGAGAAGGCTGAGAGAGGTAGAAACCAAGTTCTAGAACACCACAAAAACAATGTATAATGTAACAATGCATTTAGCTTGTAGCAATTACCACAATGCTACAACTAGGGGACAAATGACAAAACTGACTAGGAATCAGTTTAACACTAACAAAAAGTATAGTGAAATTTTGGGGCAAAGGGCTGTGGACATGCTGGTATGAGCAGGTTCAAAACAGATTAAGTAAATTCACAACTGACAGCTCTATAAGAATCTAAAGAGCCTGTACACATCTGAGTGCATGTTCCTGTCTGTTAACAGATCTAAGTGGTGGTAGAAATTTAGAAAAATTAACAGAGGAAGTTGCCTGGTTTGCAAGTTCTAGAAGTTTAGTTCTTATTCCTAATCACCTGAAAAGATATATACAGCAAGAACTATTCATCTTAACAAGCAGGATATATTTTCTTGAATTAAAAATAAAGCTTAAATTCTCAGAAATAATTACTATTTTTTTTTAAATGTTTAATAGATATTCTTCCTTATTTTCTGCCTTAAATCAGTGTAGCACACAACATCCACCTGTACACTAACGGCTAACACTGGGAGCGTGGATCATCTGCTTCATGTACACACCATATGTAAAAACTACAACATGCATGCATACCTAAGGTTGAGTTTAAAGTCTGTATCATAGCTCACACAGAGGGACAAACTCAAAAGATTTCAAAACATACCACCATTGAGAAATTAAGGCTATCCATTTACTTGCTTCTCTGCTCTAGATGATAAGCATTCCTCTGTCAATGTTGCCATAAAAAAACCACACTTATTCTATTTTAGTTACCTTCAATGTTGTATGTGCAAATGGCTTTTATACCCTTTGCAGGCTAACAGATGTAACACAATCCAGGTAGCACAGTCACATCACAACACAATAGTGAAGCCGTGATAACTGACCAAACACACAAAACCTATGCACGTGTATTAACCTCTTTCACAGAAACTTAAAATAACATTACTTAACACTGACATGAAGAAAGAGCAAGTAGTAAACTCCATGTTATCTGAATTATTAAGGGTTTATCTCAACCTTTTTCTCTCACTAATACTAAGTGAACTCAGCATTTCAAGGTAGCATGCAACACAGAATATAACTATACACTACCAATAACTAATTGGTAAAGCATCTAAATATCATTTCTAACTCAAAACTCAATTCTATAGCATTCTGCAGAACACTATATTCTACAAAAATTGGACTAAATTAAATGCAAGAAAATACATGTGCCACATTTCACGCATTTCCTTTCAATATACTTACCTGCATTTCTTCTTTTGTGAAACTGGCTGCTTCATCTCCTAGCTCGTGTAGATACATACAGTCTGGCTTTGGACACTGCATATTTTTTAGAAAATAACTGCAGTATTTTGTTGTACCTAGTGATGCCTTAAAGAGAAATCATTAGATAAATTAAGTACCAGAAGTTGAGGATACCATTAACAGCAGAAGAAAAAAACACCTGTATTTACAAAGTTTCCTTTCACAATTTCAACACACTGAATGTTTGATGCAGATAAACTAAGAAATCCATCTGCAAGAAATTCACGTGCTCAAGCACTAGGCTGTTAGAATGTACTTCCATTTTCCTCTAAATAAATCTCAAAATAACAGTCTCAGTAAATATCTGCATTCATAAGAAGTTAAACCGAGGAAGTAATTAGGAGTTTGCATTGTGTTCAACTGGTTAATATTTTATAACAGGATCAGGAAATGAAAGTTAACCAAACATTTTCTGTAGACACTAGTTTGGCCAAGTTACCCTCTATATCCATTTGCACAGATACCTAGAGGAAAAAAAATCTTACACTTCCACAGAGCTTTTGAGAGGCTTTTCTTTTTTTTCAGTCTACTTAAAATCATGTGATATCACAGCATGGATTTTAACATGACTGTGCACAGACCTTCACATTCCCACTGATTCTACGTGCAATATAAAGCTAGTAAGTTCAGTAGGAAAAAAATAAATGCAAGTCTAGTTAAAGAAACAAAGAGTTTTTAAGAAAATACGAAGCAACAAAGACAAACAAGAATGGCCTTGATGACACACTAAGCTTTACACAGATAACTTTGTTCAAGAATGCAAGCACATCCATACAAATAACGTTTTACAGGACGTGATTATTTTAATGTACTAGCAAATAATACATGAAAATGTAGAAATATCACCACCTTAAGTGTTCTGCCGTCTACCACCACATTATTGACACACTGTATGGCTCTGAGAGCATCTTCTGACCGGATGTAGGTTACATATGCACTGGCACTTGGACCCTAGAAAGAAAACAGGTCACGTTTTTTTCTTCCTTGTCAAACAGACCTGAGCATTAAATGGATCTTGCAACAGCTCACTACAAAAACTGGTATATTCAAGGCCATAGGTTTTTGAAAATAAAAGTGACAAAAACAGGGGAACACATAGAAATTTAGATGAGATGCATAAATAATAAACAGAATAAACATCAAAACACTTCTTAAAGGTACAAAAATACTTAGCAGAAGTGGTGTTTTGACCCCCAAATGCAGAATAGCGAATGAATGTGTTTCTGCTGCTTTGAAGATTTTCATCCTATCTACCAATTTTTAATCTTTCTAATTATTCTGCATCTTGCAACTGAACTGTCAGACTGTTTACACAGTAACTTACTCTATAATATTGTATTTTTTCCTTTTATTATTTAAGCTACCACCTAGTCAGAAATAAATCTCTACATTCACTCTGCACAAACGTATTTTCTCCAGAGGAATACAAATGACAAGAGTCTCTACAAACTCACCTGTGAGCCTGCATATGATGTGCTGTTATTAATTACAACTTTATGTATTTTACCAAACTTCCCAAAATATTCTGGTCGTTTCAAAACCTACAAAAAGAAAAAGAAGTTGAAGTGCTATGCTACTTATCAACAATCTGCGTATCTGTGCACCCAGGAGCTGTAGAGATGTGCTTTTTGTTAAAGTGGAAAAGAGTAAGTAGATGGACTTCTGATTCCAATAAAAATCATAGCTATGGACAACACAAAGCACACTGTTACTAAAGTAAAGAACTTAAAAGGAAGGATATTATGTTTTATCTTCTGTTGTTCTTTTTTTTTTAATTTTTATTTTTTAATCTAGAGTATTCAAACCCTACTCTGGTGACGTGCATCTCGCTCTCCCATGCTTACCTATTTTACAATTTGAGGAAAAACTCAAAATAAAATTCATTTCAATCTTAAAATAATCACCTTGAATTTGCATTCAAATATATTAACTGCCAGGAACAAAATACTGAATTCTGACTCATTTGCTCTACTCCAAAAAGTAAATCAATTAAAATAGCCTTTTTGAAAAGTAGACTAAGTGTAGGAAGACAATATACAAGGGTTGCTCCAAAAGTAATGCCTCCTACTGTTTTTTGTGTTGGTCCACACTGTCAGAGGTATGACATGGCATGATGGTAGTGGTATGGCAGCACAGGTCAGACCTTCCCACCAACACGCTATTACATTTTATTGCTGTGCCACAGATGGCAGCAGAGAGGAGTCTGGCTGTAAGTGGTGACTATGTTAAAAACACTATTTTGTAGCGGAGATTTTTTTCTATCAATTAGTGTTATTTTACTCTTTGTATCTGTTGTAGTTTCCACAGAAATAAATAGGAAACTTTACTTTTGGAGCAACTTAAGTATGACATCTCCAAGGGGAAAGAAAAAATTCAGCAGAATCAACAGTGCACTGAAACAAATGACAGTATCATATCCCAGAAGGGGAAAAACCCTCCTGTCCTGCTCTTTGCTGCATTAGTTAAACAGTAACAAATCATGTGGGGATCCTACTCAAAACAGGAACATCTTTAGCATATTAAGTAACTTGTTACCTGTGTGCCAATGGAATTGGCAATACACTGTTAACAAAAGCCTCCTTCTCTACCCTGCGATGGTCGAAGCAACTACTCTAACCAAAGCTACTTAAGTAAATGCTATTTCTAATTCTAGACTATAGGCTGAAAGGAAGCAAGAACAACTTCTTCCCCCAACTCCACCTTTAGACATCCCTACAATACAGCTAAGCTGTCCTCATCCAAGAGCTTCACCTGATCTTCTACCCTCCCTTCTTAAAGCAGTATCAAGGCCTTCACGATCCAGCAGCATCATTCACACTGGGAAAATCCTACAGAACTACTGGGCAAGCAATACATTCAAAAAGAAAATCTCACTGGTCTCTTCTGACTGCTCCTCAGCAGTATGGTCTGTACCCTTTCCCAAAGACCCTACGCCTACTATTGGACACCACTACAAAGGAGACTCAGTCCTGAAAGAAGAATTTCTTGACACATCTTACATAAGATTACATTCTTGATAACACAAGGCAGAATGGCCATCACAGTTTTCATGGGAGTTGATTCACCTGTACTCCCATTATGATGATCTACAGACCTATCTTCAGAAGCACTAAATAGAAGCCATTCTCCCTTTCCAACTCACGTCTATTTGTATAAGAGTCGAAAATTTAAAGTAGATATATTTAATATGTTTTTTTTTTTAGCCTCTTCCTTTCAAGCTGGGTTTCTTTGAAAACATGTCACTAGGTGCTGCAACATTCAGTACATACCCATACATAATGCAATTTCCTTAAAAAAGTAAAGCATCCGTATTCTCAAAAGCAAAAGATACAAATTACTTGTGAATTTATTCTCACAGAACCGTTTGAACTCAAACATACCCTAAAAGATCATCTGGTCCCTGTTCATTGCAGGGGAGCTGGACATCTACAAATAGAGCAGGCTGTTCGAAGCCTGGTTAAGTCTGATCTTGAATATTCTGGAATAAGAAGCTCAGTAGTTGTCTTAAGCAGGCCTCAGTCAGCATCAAGAAGCCTTTTGAATGTTCTTTATTTTAGTATCCAATAGACACAGACGAGAGTGCACACAAAGGTGCCCCAGTAGTTTCTTGATAGCAAATTAAGAGCAAGATGTACAG
Source organism: Centrocercus urophasianus (assembly GCF_019232065.1). Taxonomy (NCBI): domain Eukaryota; kingdom Metazoa; phylum Chordata; class Aves; order Galliformes; family Phasianidae; genus Centrocercus; species Centrocercus urophasianus. Next base: position 45,688,658 of record NW_024884697.1, on the reverse strand, counting down.
ATATGAAGTGCTTACCTCTGGGTCTGCTAGGCGCTGAGATAACCCTACCACGAAGACAAGATTCTTCTGTACAACCCGTACACTGGCCAAATGTTTGCGATTCTCTGATATCTTCTGTTTTCTTTCATTTTGTTTCTGTTTCTTTTCATTTTTTATCCTTTGCAGCTCTTCCTGGGAGAGTGGTTTGTACACTGCTGGATCTTCTGGATATGGCTAGATACAACAAATACAATTAAAAACAACCCATACAGAAGGACAACATACTTGAAAATCATTAATCCTGACATTCTGACACGTGCATTTCATTCCTCCATCAGACTGTTCTGATTGTTATGCCCAACCATGAAGGTAGCATATTAAGTAAATACTGCAAATTTTCAGAAAGTTTACCTATTTATTGGCATGATACTGATGTAAGCAAGAGCCACATTCTAAATGAGCTGCCTAGTCAATCTGGCAACATTAAAAGCAGCCGCAACATGACAGCCAACACATCCCATTAAGATTTCACTAACTCTGCACAGTAAGTAGAGTGAAAGTACTCTGCACATATAACTCGTATTTAGTTGTTTGATACATTCAAATCTGTATTAACAAACTTGAAGACTACATTTATACTTAAATTTCTTATCTTGTAATTTCAGTGACCCAAGACAACAGCAACACCACTACATGACTCAATCTTTACACGGTTACCTTCTCTGAGCAAAAAGACAGGTTTCAAAACAGTTAACTGCATACTGATTTTTGCCATGCTTATTCATCAGTTTGAAATTTGGACTTTGTCTTCCCTGGACAAAGGTGCATTTCAAACCTTAAGATTATAGTCTACAGACGACTTCTCAGACAGACACAACACTAGATTATAATTTCAAAGTTAACCACCAAAAAAGAGAAAGGTGCTTGATATTACCTAGAAAGATGTACCTAGAAATGCTGTATTCACGTAGAGTGTGCATCTATTGCTATAAAGGCAGTATTTTAGCCCAGTCATTTAGACTACAATGCACAGTCTTCTGTCCCAGACTACTACTCCAAGCAGTCCATGTTCCTTACTTGTCCCACTCTTTTCAAACTGAGAAGTTATATTTCATACTTGTACAAATGTACAAAGCAATGCTAAGGCACAGAAGCAGGTGTATAGAACAAACTTCAAAGTGTTTCTAACACTGAAGACGTAATCAAAAAAGAAGAGTAGTACAGGATGTGTGTTAAGGCAAAGATCTGAGGTAAAGAACTTAAGCAGAGCAGTATGCTAAGCCAAGCACTTAGCCTGCACTACAATAACCAAAGATGTCAATCTCCAACAAAAAAAATGTACTAACTTACCTAACTGCACTCTACTAATACTAGAATACAAAACACTGTCATACTAAATGACCTGAGTAAACCTACAGCAGCAAATGAAAAAAAGGTTTGGCTTAAACACATGTATTCTGATACTGAAAGAGCCACTCAGCAAATTCTTAGAACTGATAGTCTTCTGAGTACATCTCCAAACAAAACAAAGATCCACTTTCAAGTTTAGTAAGTCACAACTCTAGCATGTGAAGTACACTATACTTGAGACAACATCTGAAAACACACTGTGGCCAACTTCAGTAGATGGCATTGCAAGTTTAAACATCAAATTCTCTAGAACATATTTTTAGTATCACAAAGGAATTTAAATTTGTATATCTAGTATTAATCAGAAGTACACACTTCAGCATTTTGCATGAAAACATCATAAGGACTCACATTATCCTTTAAGAGCAATACTTAAGATTGTACTGCTCTTTAAAGTTACCCCACTCATAAGTAATGCCAAATACTTAATGCAGATTTCACTTACTGAACATTTAGTGATCATTTGACGGTGAGTAAAGACCTATCTTAGGAAGGCCACTTGAAACCAGCTAAAGTTGATGATTTTCTTGAGTTTTAACATTTACATAAAAAAATGTATAGATATAGAATAATCCTATAGCATGCTTCACTTAAAGAACTTCTCAAAGTCTCAGAATAAAGGAGATACTGGTTTGTCCTGGAGAAAAGAGTGCTCAAAGAGATATAATTCAGTTACAATGATCAAGCTCTGCTCAGGAATAGAAACAAGTGCACCGGTACAAGATGGAGTTCTGAAAATAAAATGGCTTGCCCAACAGTGAACAGGGTGGCATCATCTTGATAAATCAGATTTTTACAGATTAACTTCTTCCTCGAATCTCACACTAAACAAGGCAGGACTTACAAATATAATGCTGTCTGGTACTGTGCCTTCAGTAGCTTCTGTAAGACCCCCCCAAACACCCCCAAAAAAATACAGCAAATAGTGCCAGAGTTCACTGACTACTTTCTTGCCAGAGATAGTGGTATTACAAACGTATCTTCAAACGAGAAGCATGAAGACAGTACATCCCTTCTCTGTACAGCAAATTGTTACTGGAAGTCCTCAACACAGGTCTGCAAACCTCCTGCACGTCTCAAGCATATGCCTGAGGACAGCACCTGTCCATAATAAAAATAGTGCTTTGCATTTGTACGGGAGAGCACGCAAACTGCTGGAGACATGCAAATGAACAGCAGTGACTCCAAAATCAGAGAGTAGAAATGTCTTCTCAGCAGGAGAACGGAATCACCAGAATAAGGATTTCACTCATTTACAGTAACAGTAGTTTGCCACCACAGATAACCTGTTTGAGCAACAGATGATTAAAAGTTCTCACTAGACAGTGTAGCGATGTACTGTACACAAAATGTTTCATATGCATCCTTATCACTTCTGTGACATTTAATGCCTCTAAGGAACACAAACAGTTGGACATTTTGACTTGCAGGACCAGTAAATGAGTCTATGCACCTCTTGACTCAAGAGTGAATCAGAAACACAATTCTAAGTGATAGATGACATAAAATGTGCAGAATGATGAGAGTTGAGTAATTTTATGCATTTAAGGACAAGCAAGCATAGCACCACCAGCATCTGAGAAGATAATTCTAAAAATTTTAAGTCCCAACAATTCTGCAACTTTAAGTAATGGCATAAACTCAGTCTACAAACAGGAAAATAAATGATTTCATCTTCAGAGCGACTGCTTCTAAGAGTGAAGTTCATGAACTCAGGGGACATTTCAATTACAGACAGAATATAAACTGTAAATGCTGATGGGAAACGGCTCTGAAAGCCAAGCAAAGTGAACTGACAACTGACTGTGGGGGTAATCTCACAACATCATTTCACCTGACTTCTACTCTACCCAACTCTACTAAACCAAAGGAGGACCATAGGTCCCCACAAGCTCTCAGCCAGTAGAAGTGGCCATGTTACTAGATATGCCTAAAAAAAAAAAAAAAAAAAAAAAAAAAAACAACAACAAACCAACCTAAGTCAAGTACAATCTATTTCTGTTTTGCATGGCATAAGACAAGAGGCTAGATGTTCTTAACGGCTGAGCTGGTAGCTGTTTAACTTACTATCACCAATTCCTTAGATGGTCAAGAATTTGAGATCCAAACAAAGTAGCTACATCAAGGGTTATCAGCATTCATATACCTTCAGATACAGGACATTAAGATTTGCCAACATCACTGATTTACTACCTAAATTTGACATCCTTCTCTTGAGTTATACAAAAGCTCTTCAGCAAAATGATCTGGACAAGATCTGCCAAGATGGATAATGACTCAACTGTTTATACTATCTACAAGTTGCTAGTAGTTCTATAAGAACTTCAAAAGTTCAAATGTCTCTTCTGAGTTCTCATTTCTTTTAGCAGAGATGGCCCTTGATGAATTCTTAGTCTTCCTCACTAAGTTTGTCTTTTTTTTTTTTTTTTTTTTTTTTTTTTTTTTTTTTTT
>NW_024884697.1:45653292-45684718 GCF_019232065.1 Centrocercus urophasianus | reverse complement strand
TAAGATTTATGTATTGTATGCATCATACTAGTTACATCAAACAAGAAGTAGAATTTCTAAATATCAATGATTGTACTGAACTATTCAGTTATGGAACTAGCAGCATAAGAAGAAAGGATGTTTGAAGATTGTGGTGCTTTTACAGAGGCAAGAATACAAAAAAGACAAGAACATGACCAAACTATAATGTTTTACACATAAGTGTGTAAGCTTAATATTAATCTCCACCTTCAATACAACGCACCAGGAGGAATAAGGTTTGTTCTCCAGTTCCTTGACATAGCAAGATACAAGAATAGCAGCATATCAAATTATACTTTTTGGTGGAAGTGCAAAGCAATTAAGAAAAGTGAAAAAGTCATGCTTTTTGATTGTTTGTGGGGTTTTTGGTTTTTTTAATTCTTTAGTGACAATTAAAAATTGTAATAGCTGACACTAAAGGTTTCTGTGCTACGCACTATCAAAGAACATAAGTCACTAAAAATTACAGACATTCATACAGAAAAGAATACTTAGGCCACTGAATTTTAAGGAAAAAAAAAAAAAAAAAAAATCAAAGAAAAAAATCACTGGTGCTACAACTGAAACTAGTGAGTTTGCTGACTTGTAAAGTACAGCATATTTTCATTTCAATCTGATCAGTTAGTGTCTGTTTCTCTCACAGTTAAGAAACCAATTGACTGGAAAAAAACGAAAATGCTTGCTTAGCATCTTACAATTGACTAGACCTACAATCCTGAAAGGCATTAAGAACAGGTCAGTTCCGTTTTTCTTTTCTTTTTTTTTTTTTTTCCCCTCTAAAGGAAGAATTTATAGTTAATGAATTATGCAGAAATAATTTGTAAGTTTATTTCAAAAGCCATTAATGTTTGCAATGCCTTTGCTGTGTTAAAACTAACAAACATTAAGATAGTACTCAAGTTTAAGTCATACTTTCTTATTCTCACAAGCCAAGCAAATGCACATCTACTACCATTACTAACAGGAAAAAACTTAATACATACTAACTCAATTGGCTGCAAACACATGAACATTTTCTGTGCACGTGTATGTTAAGCTACCTAACAGTTCAAGTATGTAGAGGTATCTTCTCCTTGGTGGAAAGTAATGCAAGCTAACATCTTTTTGGTTAGAAGCTAGTTAGAGAAACCTAGGAAAATAATATATATGCAATATGCAGTCCAGGCCTTTCAAAGATGTGGCACAGACACCACTCTAAGAGCAGAGCCAATAGAGTTTATCACAGACTTATTTCAGGATCTTCCCAAACCTTTCATACAAAATCCTTAACTAGGGAATTTCACTGTTACTCTCCACAGACTGACAGACAAACAGCTGGAGAACATTAACTGCCACTACACACCTGTGGCATCAAGAGAAAGCAGTTTTCCTATTAATTAACTGTGCATGACATTTGTATGCTTTAACATATGAGGCCTTGCTTTAACATATGTATTTTCACAATTCCATTTTGCAGTAGGAATTCTGCACTGGCATGTGCATTATTAACCAGGGATAACTGTTGAGAGCACAGTACTTACTGTAACTTCCCTACAATGAAACCATCTGCAAAAATTTTACTGCTTCACCATTTTCTTCACTTCAGCATTAAGCGATTGCAGCCAATGCACAGCACAGTTGTCACAGAATAGAAAACTGCTTAGATCTTTACCCCAGGAACCTAATTATACACAGATAGGAAATACATAAACATACTGCATGCAAAAACACACACCTGCTGCACAAGGTTCAGTATGCTCCACAAGGTGGTTTCTTCAAACTTCTTTGCTGCTGCCATCAACTGTATAGCTCCAAACGGTTTATTCCAAGCATTTCAACAGTCTCTGAACCACAATGTCCAACTGTACCACAAAAAGGTGTGTACTTCAGCATCCTCTATGCTTTTACAATCCAACAATCCAATGAAATAGCTGAACACTCCTTAAGAGCATCTTGCAGTCCACAGATGAAGAAAACATCAAGAATATAATCCACATCCACTGTAAAAGAAGTCTCCTTCCTCTCTTGGAATGATGTGCTTCATTCCTTCTGACTGCAGAGTTCATTTTAGCTTTTCTTCCAGAACCTCTCTTTTTTCCAAGCAAATTGTATTCCAACCCAGTACAATGTTTGCATAACCAATCATAAGGCAGATTATTCCACATGAGAAAGTTCAGCCTTGGCAATATCCATATTTCAAAGAATCCCAGAGACACTAAGCAGCATGCTGATTGTGCGATTTCTCAGGTATAATCCCCAGACTTCCAATGATGAATGATCAGAGACAAATCAAACAGTTGTTGGCAAAAAAGTAGTATAACATATCCAAATACATGAAGCAACTTATACAGATGAGGAAACTCCAAAAAAATGTCATTTGTACCATGAGATCTTGTGTTTGTAGAGTAGAGATTTGCTTGTACTATGAGAAGTACACAGCACAGCGCCTGTTGTAGATGACACACACGTGGAAACCAATCTTGCCAATGACAGGCAGACCTTCCTTGTAGAATCCACAGAACAAATACTGCACAAACTTGTTGCAATATGTTAGCAATGTTACTCTGCAATAGCCTTGGAGCTTACAGAAGCATCAGAAGACAGGCTAGCAGGGAGAGCTCTAGCACAGCCAAAGCCCAAAAGAGCAGCAAGAAAATACGATTGAAAGTGTTTATATAAAGCTGTGGCAGTGAATCAAGATAGTGAACTCAGGTAAGATTATTCAGGGTCTGAGAAGGGAGCTGTAATGTGAGACAGGAAGCCAAAGGCATAAACTGAGGGTAGGAACACAAATAGCAGAAGAAAAAGCGGGTACGAGTAGCTGCAGTTACAAAAAAGAGGAAGGCCAGGTAAGAAAGTTACAATCAAGGGATATAATTAGAATTAAAGATAAGATACTGAGAAATTATTTTATAGTAAACATTGATGATAAGGAAGCAATAAGGTTATACAAAACACTGTGAGAAGGAGGAAAATAGTTCAAAGGAGAAAGCGGGCAACTTAATGAAGCTGAAGTTTATAGTTGCGGCCAACCACAATAATAGCCACTTCAGTTAAGAGATAGGAAAAAAAAGGTGAGACTCTCAAAATACTACCTTTAAGCATTTGGCAACAGGATCAGAATACTGGGCAAATAGACTTAGCCTAGATTCTGAAAAGCTGTAAAATTTAATACCGTTGGATATATTTTCCAAAGGTTTTACATGTTTAGTGTCCAGAAAAAATAGATTAAGAGCTCCGGTGCCACAAACAAAACAGAGCAGGTGCTTTATAAGCTTGCCTCAGACAGTTCTGCTACTTCAGCTGAACCTTGGCTCTCAGAAAATCCCTACTGCTGGAATCCTCGCTGTCTTTACTGACAGAAACTCTGGCAACACATGAGCACTCCAAATCATAGGACTTTTTTTTTTTTTTTTTTTTTTTGCAGTTCCCTCAGCATCAGCATGCCTTGGTTCTGATCCACAGCTTCCCCTACTAATCCAGTTCCGAATTTAACAAATCAAGACTAGCAGCTGCACAACAGATTTGATACATGCGGACAAAATCTCAAAGATCCAACACCTCACCTTCGAGTTACGCCACTACTAGAAGAATGTTTCCCAGAAGGAAAAGGATGTCTTTGGTATCATCACAAGGCAAAAGCCTTGTGCTATGAGCAAGACAAGCCGATGATCCAGGATATTTACCTTTCTGCAAGCAGGACAAAGTCCATTCTCATCAGTGCGGATACGATGCCAACAGAATCGACAGATTTGGTAGCCACAGGTGCAAGGAAAGAAGTTGATGTCATCAATCTCCAGAGGCTCCATGCAAAGGGGGCATTCCACAGGGTCTTCCTTAGCATCAGGGCTGCGAGACATCTTCGTGTTCGCAGAGCAGCAAAAGTTTATAATAACTTAATAGACAAAGAAGGTCAGCACTTGAGGGGCTGCAAGAAAAAAAAAAAAAAACACAAAAGAAAGTAATTGGTACTTGTCGCAACCTTTCTATAGTCTCATTTTATATTTTACTTCTTCATCACTTTCCTTCTCCTGTATGGGAACTGCTGAGTCACAGCCTGAACCTCTGATTAATCACCTGAGGTGAGCCTTGAGTCAGCCAGAGGAGCACAGGTGAAGGCAATTCACCTGTGCTGCCGGAAGGGGTGGAGCCTGGCTCCACCCCTCCTGGACCTATTTAAGAGCTGGCTACCAGAGGGGAAGGATCTCTTCTGGAGATCTCCTCTTTTGGTATCTTCTGGTGAGCTCAACCCAAGGGTAAGCTCTTCCACTTATTCTCTTTTGTGATCATTGTCTGTTTGCCTTACTCTCTTGATTATATTGTAATTATAACATCTTGGTTATACATTCTCCCCACACAAATCATCTGCAAACACACAAGCTACTGGTTAATAACCAGAGTTTGAGTCTGTCTTCCTACTTATGAGTCATGCAGGTAATGTGAAAGATGCTATTGATGATGTTTCTCCCTACTTGGATATGCAAGCACTTCTTTGACAATTTACTAGCCTATTTGGATTTCAAGCTGTACAGCTGCAAAGAAATGCTCAGAATGTATGATGTACACTACTGTCAAGTTCTTCCAGCTCCTTTTACTGAGTGCTTGCTTGAAATCTTCTACAAATTCTACTCAGGGCTTCATGTTCAAGACCAATTTATTCCTTTTCCCAGGGATTTGGAACTACATTTAGGTCATCCATTCAAACTTTTCAGTAGGGTTACAGAATTATTGAACAGAAACAACGAAAAGCTTCTTACACAGAGCGACTCATTTCTTTGCCCACCCCCTTTCTATTTTTTTGTACAGAGACCAACCAAACCTTGGGACTACTTTTAAAGAAGTATTAGCTGAGGTTTGTCAGATAAGAAACTTTCTACACGTATCAGACAACACTGATCAACTCATCTATGCTTTTCATCAGCATTTAATTCGCACTGAAGTTGAAATATGTTCTATGTGCCTGGAACAAAAAAAGAAAAACACCCGGGTTTCAGCTAAGAGAGCAGACAATACAGCTTTTCTGGATCTGCACTCTGAAAAAGAAACAAAATTCATGCTGCTACTTTCTTAATTATTTCTTGATCTCAGTCATTTGATTATGCCTCCATTCTGTCTTAAGTACACAGAACAAGAAAAAATACTGTCATACTCAAAAAGGACACAGTCCTAACTGGGATATTCAATTATTTTGTTGGTTGTTCTCCTCTCTCCAGTTAACAATGAGTATGGATACCTGAAGCAGTATTTAGCCTCTGCAAGCTACCTTTACCTGCTGCAGGAAACATACACATATAGAAAGACAATTAAAGAAAGATAATTTTAATGTGGATCTTTTGGAGGAAAACAAAAAAAAAAAACCCACACACCTAAAGCCTCCCCAAGACAGTGACTGATATGTCACACCTACAGTCTCCTTCACCCAAAGAAGGGAAAGACATCCAACCAGAATTGATACCTGGACGACCACATTATCTCTGACAGCATGCTATCAGGCAAATACAATTATAAATTAAGGATGCACACTATATGAAGTCTCCTCTACCCTCCCAGACAGTTTTCCATTTCATTTTTATCCAAAGAAATACCAGATCATGTACAATTCAATCCTTCCCCAGGCTTTTAGGAGAAATCCGGAGACAAATTCTTATGTCCATCTACTTGAAGAATGACATTTAATCTTAACCTCAGAAATGAGTTTTGAGATCAATTCCTTCCATACAGATTTCTGTATGTGGCAGTCACAGACTTACATATTTATATTTATAATATAATATATATATAATTATATTCTAAACAGCCACAAAACCCAGTTCTGTTTATCATTTTCTGACTCTAAACCACGATTCCTCACGGAAGAAGCTCAAAGCTTGAAGGAGAACAGTACAGACATATGCAATCAAAGTACAAACTAAACATGCAGCAGGAGAAAAAACAGTATATAGCTTTGCACAGAATGGTTGCATCACAGCCAGGTTTCTGTGTTCATCAGCTGACACCAGCATCCCACAATAACTGCAATTTAGACTATTTCCATAGTCTCAGTATAGCCTCAAGGTACAAAACAACTCTAGTAAACACACAGCATTGTCCTTAGTAAAACAAAAAAAAAACAAGTTTCATTAAATGCTCAAATAAAAGGAAAAGGAGAATGTATATTAGACACACTAAGTCTGATTTCTCTACATGCCATGCACTAGCAACAGCACTGCCCTCTTTCTGACCTTCACAAGGATTAAAATCAAAGAAGTTAAACTCCTACAATAACATGGCAGCTTTTACTTAATTATCTGTGATTTAATTAGTGGTATATTACAATCCTTTTGACCACCTCAAAACCACAGTGTGGGACCTTACCAGTGTTTTAGAACAGAATCTGGCTTGGAAGGAGGCTTAGTTTGCCTGGGAGCTTTGTCTTGTTTATAAAACCCATTCACACTGGCCTTTTAATAATCCTCACAGCCATAGCACACTATTTAGTGGCTTGTTACACAGATAACACACATTTCTGCAGCAACTCTTACACTTTTCGCATTCCCTGTATGCAAGTTAAGTTTGCTATAACAAACTTTTCACATTTGTGTGGCAGAAAAAGCATTATAATTTGAAAGTAACTTTAAAAACTGAAGAATGCAATAAGCTGCAGAGAATTCTTTCAGTTTTTATCTGGATTTAACTTTCTCTAGATTGCCAAGTGATAGGTCAGTAAGTAAACAGCATATTCTGATCAACGCTGTACTCACTCCACTGTACATGCAGCAACTTCAAGCCTACTGAAACATGTGTAAGTAAAGCTATGCTAGCACCATGAAGCTGTATGTGTAGAAGGGCAGCTCTGCACTTCTCTCAGAACTTCCAGGTCACCAAAATAAACCTACTGAATTATGAAGTCATTTCTGGAATCTCAGCTAGGAAATGTTATCAATTCACGTTATCACATCAATTATCAAAAAAATCATGACATATTAGCCAGTGCCTCTGGGATATGCAGACAAGCTCTTACAAAACTGCAATATGATTAACATTTATGAGCTGTTTAAGTTAACATTCAGAGTTCAGCATCTGCTAGCAATAATGCCAATAGTTTGCTTCAGACAGTAAATGGCTTGTTATTTAACAACAAGGAGTGAAGAGCAGCTGCACAATGTTTCAAGAAACTAAGTGAAAAGCAATATTTATTTGCTTGGGAAAACATCATTCAAGCATCCAATCTAAAGATTCTCTCCAATGAATTGTCTCCATTTTGGGGGGTGGAGGGGAGGTTGATATACCAGGAACTGTGGCCCAATTCTGCAGTGACGCTCATTTTTCAAAGCCAGAACAGCAGCATTCATACAGAGCTACCAAGAAACATAACTGGACAGCTCTAAGGCTATTCCAGAAATTTCACTTTGAAGATTCACCTCACAGGAAAAGTAATGCAGCGACAGCAAACCTCACAAGGTAGTACTACATGCAGTATTCAATCCAGAGTATGTGGTTTTGGGGATTAAGTTCCCAAAGATTAATTCAACAGCATCTCAAGAGGAAAAAAGGAACACTGTGTACATGTATGTGCATGCACACACACAAAATAACAGCAGCTACAATTTGTCTATACACTTTCCATAGCACTGACAATACCATCAAACAGCACTCCAGCAGCTCCACATCCTGTTTAAAGAAGCTTGTGTAAAAACATTCACAGAGGAAGGAGCAAAAGTGGACAATGTCCAGCAGCATCTTGTAAATACAGTTAACTTGCCAATAGGTAATAATCAGAAAACAGAAATATTTAGTTGGTGAGGTAGCAGGGACAAGACATCTATTAGCTGTTGTGAAACATGAAAAATTTGGAACTGAGTTCCCAAACTCTCTCATTACTTGAGCAATTTTTAGGAAAAAAAAAAAAAAAGCTACTCTCATTCCTTACACATCTTCCTCAGACCATCTGCTAATAGTCATTGACAGAAAGCAGACTGAAACAGGTCAACTTGCTCAATCATGCAGAAACCACAATGGGGGTACCTACATGCTTGCCAACAGCCCAAGTTTTCCTTAATACTGCGTTCTCCCTAGCCTATAGGGAGAACAAGTGCATACCTACTTACTTCTGTCACCCTTGTATGGTTGTAAAGGATCACCAGCATTAAAAAGTGGAATATTGTTTGCAAGCCCTAATACACCTAATAACAATAATTTCCTGTATATGAGGTCTAAATTATTGATTTCACTGTAAGAGATCCACATTCCAATACAGAAACATTATTAAGCAGTCAAAACAGTACTTTGGCAAAACAAAGCATTTTGTAGAAGACAGAAGGTTTAGTGATTAAAAGCTTTGTTAATGTATGTACACGCAGCAATTTGTGATATGACAGCATTTAATTGTAGTCACTAACATAATAAAGAATATTCAACACCAGGGCATAGTATCCTGGCAGACCAAGTGCTCACTGTTACCGTAACTTGCTAATAGACTGCAGCCACTCACTCTCCCTGCAGCAAGGCACAGAGGCTGAGTGACAGCAGCTGTACCTTCCCAGACCAGATTTCATATGCGCCACAGAACTTCCCAATGTTTATTTTTTCTAACACTTTTACCTCTGAAGATTTAAAAAAAAAAATGCTAGACAAAGAGGCTTCACTTATGCACTGAGTAACTTTGGGGATGCTGGCTGGAACAGCTGAAAGCTCCATTGGATGTTACAACCCCCCCTTGAACCATGAATCTATGAAACCTATTACATTATCCAGAAGTAATGATGTTACAGTAGCTGCTATCACCACATGATTTCTAAACTGATACAGCATATCCGCATATCCTCAAATTCTTTTCCTGGAAGAAAAAAAAAAAAAAAAAAAAAAAGTTCTTCAACCTTAAGAGAACCGGTTCCTCCAAAAAAAGGAACAGATCATTGAACTGGTAAATTGAAATCACATGGCCTGACTGTACTTTTAAGAAAACTTGGTACAGCCATTAAAAAGACTTTATTTAGATAGGATGTCTTCATATAGGAAAAGAGAAACATCAAGAGTTTACTTCAGCTTTCCACCTACTGGAGTTCCTATTAGTTTTTCATTAGTGTCCTTCTCCACTATTCTTCAGTTCTCCTCTCTTCTTCAGAAAGGTAAGAACATGCCATTCTGTAATGAAAACACCTTGTGCTAGCCTGTATTAAACTGCACACCTAATAATAACATCCAGCATTCCCAGGTCCAATTATAAAAAAAACCTCACATCTGACAAGCTCTACAGCCTTCAGTGAGATTACCCAGAAATACTCTCACACAGAAATCAAACCAGTTGAGGCTGCAAAACTGTTTGAAAATAACAGTTTGCAACATTCTGCTGCCAACTTAGCATCTGGATAATTCACCAGACTTATTACTGACCTGCTGCTTTCAGCTGCATTTGTTCACATAGGCCTAATATTACAGCTGGTATGATCTCAAAGAACGTCTGATGAACAAGAGGCACATCACTAAATACACACCAGCACAGAGCACTATCAATGCAGGATGCTCAGAAAGAAATGTATGCGTTATTTAAGCTTGCACCAAAGGACAGCTCAGATTTTACATTAAGCAAACTTTTACTTGCATGTTCATGGTGCAGCATGAACAGGATTGCTGCAGCATCTTCAGCTTTCCCCAGCTTCTCAACTTAAGGCATAACTTGTTCTTGGCTTCAGCTCCCACAGTTGTTCAACATGATCAAGACAGAACAAAAGGATAACTTGGCCTTTCAGTATTATCAGTGATAGAACTATTATGCCACTTTCAAATTACTTTGAGTGCCAAACATGAACTTAAGACTGGCCTAATTGTTTTCTTAGCAACAATAGCATTAGATATCATATGCTTCTTCATAACCCCTGAAAAAAACAAGCCCAAGTACCTCAGCTGCTTTAGAGGGAAGAGAAGCACCAAAACAAGGTTTAGATGGAAAAAAAATGGCACAGAGGAAGCCTTATGCAGCTCACCTATAGGTTGTGGAGAAGCACTAATTCCAGCTTGAGTTCTTCTGCTGATCTCAAGGAATAATGCAAAGCACAGAGCTCAGAAGAATAAAAACTCCGTCAAAACCCATACACTCCCCAGCACTCACAACTCCATCCTGAAACTCAATGACAGCTGATGCCAGAGACCAGCAGACTGGTATGCAGTGCTCAGAAGGCCTGACAAACCAACAGCCACACGGAGCACCACGCTGAACATGCCTCCTTACGCAAGTAAGTAGCAAAGTTGTTCTTTACTTGTCAGATTCCTGGTCACAAACTGCAGAGCATCTACATCAACACCTGCCCTCAGTTCTAATACTTGGTTAAGTCTAATCTTCCTTCGTTTGTGAAAAACCAAGAAAAGGCAATTTTTGTTCTTCAATTCATCCTAGAATGATGAAGGTGCTTTATTTAAAAATAATAATAAATCACCTTCTGATTCTCCAGGACATGGCTTTATTCCTGACAATTCAAGATGCCCTGTTGGATGCTATGGAGCCCGCACAGGATGTTAAATGAGAACTGTGATAAAATAGTACGAATTATACCATTTGGTATCAGCAAGTGCCTCACTTCTGAAAGTTCCAACAGATCTCAGAAGGAATAAATAAAAAACTCTTACAGACGAGTAGAAAGGAAAATAATGGAGAGAACTGCAGAGAGAGCTCACCTCCAGAGCCGAGACTGCTCCCCTACAAAGTAGGAGCCATGCTTTCCCCTCACTCCTTTCAAGGCAGAATTGTATGTACTTTTCTTGGCCTACAAAAGGAACCCTTCACAGGCAGCTATTAACTACTCATTGGCTTCATATAAAGACAGCAAGAGAACAAGGGAGAAGTGATAATCAAGAGGAGACTGCTAATCACCTGAAACACATTCCTGAGAAGGTTAGAAATAGAACAGAAATGCTAAAAGTTAAATTTTGCAGCATTAAACCACTATATTTCTAGACCCATAGATAATGTGAAGAAGCAATTGTGCAGCTACTCTGCCATTCCTTTTCATAGGAGACGGTACACAGAGAACTGCTAAACAACAAGGGTTTATCATGTGCTTGTGGTTTACTTTCACCAGCATTTTCATACAATTTTATTTGAATATTTCCATTGAATTGAGCATTTTGCTTTTTAATAACTCTGGTTACAGTTGGTCAAACCATGATAAACAGCTTCCAACTCTCATCTTTTTTTTTTTTTTTTTAAATAATCAGGCAACTTAGTAGTGAGCTCTCCACTTGAACGTGACATTTTCTGACTATGCTGTGGTCTACCTCCCTTGTAAACACCAGACATATAATGCAACCAACTGCAACAAATGGCAACATGAATTTCCACACATAGGTTTGATGTGGAACTCAGCCATTACAGTTTGTCTAGACATTTCTTGACTGGAATAGGGAAGAACAAGAGAGAATCAAAAGAATCTCACGGTTCAAATTGTTCCTTACTTAGTATAGCAAGAACAAAGCTGCTTTTTTCCCCTCTTTAGAAGCACCAAGGCAAAGTTAACCAAATTGTATTTCCATTTTTCAAGGAAAACTCACAACTTGGAAAGACAGTAAGATCTAGAAACCTGTAACGTCAGTGTGTGAACTGCAATTTGCAGCCACTGTATACTACAAAAATCTTGTTTGTATTAAATAGTTGTCTACAACTGGGATTTCTTGCCTCCGTTTATTAGAGAACAATCATAAAAGCCTCAGTGTGTAAATACATACAGCCTGAAAAATTGGCAAAAACATTTTCCCTTAATACCTCTAGATTTTATCTCAGACCTTTTCTAAATACAAGCTTTAGTAAGGACAGATGAGGAGTGCAGATTTATTGTACCCAAACACCATTAATGCTTCATCAGATTATTTCAAATCAAACTTAAATAGAGTGAAAGGTAAATGCCCTGACAAACATTAAGCAAAAGAACAAGTTCTAGGCTGTTTTTAATGGTGTTTTGCTTAAAAATTTGACCAGGCTTTTCTCTATAAATTCAGAAGAGAAATTGTTTGTAGAGCCTCTGCTCAGTAGTACACACAGGACTGAGAGCAATGCAGCTATCAGCCCAGGAGCCCATACTTAAAATTTCTGCCAATGAGTTCATACAATGCTGTTGAACAGACAGCTGCCGTACAAGGATTTTAAGAGCAGTAAATCCCTGTAAAAACTTCTCAGAAGGAACTTTGTCTCCTTTAATTAAAGAAAAAGCGCACACTTGGTTAAAAAAGTGCTGAGATATTTCCAATAAAATAAGTAGTTTAAACATCGTTGCATCTCCTCCCACTAGGTTTACAGAATCAGAGGTACGCTTTGGCTTCCAGTCAGACATAAAGCACCTAAAGAAGCATCTGCTCATAAGCAGTAACAGGTCAGATTCTCCAGCTGTGAGCAAGTGATGCAAAGCCTGAAGCCCTCAAGGTTTAGCCTGTAATCAAGTCCAATGGCCATGCAAGTCAGAGCCAGACAGTCAGGAGGCAGACAGAACAAGAGAAATACCCAGCTATTCATGGAGAGAAGTCACACTTCACAAATAATTCTGAAGAATGTCACAGACTGTGGGACACGTAGAAACAGACAGAATTCTTGCACCCCATACTTGAGACAACTCTTTTATTACCACATGTGGGAGGAAATAAAATAGAGAAGGATAACAAGAATTACAAAGTGTATCGTGATGGACAAAACTGACGTGCTGGAAAAAAGGGCGCTGAGAGCAAGTGAGACAACATAAGTGTCAAAGAGAAGACAAATGGAACATGCATACGTTATCAAGCAGTAAGCAAATACATGCTTTAAACAGAAATAAAAACATTTAAAACTGACAGATGAAGGCAACATTCCACACGGTGTCTGGTTAAACTGTGAAAATCCACGCCAAAAGTTGCAGGTGACAGAATTTAGAAGGCTAAAAACTAATCGCACAAACTGCCACGGGTGGAAGAAGCAGCGTTGAGTGAGTGGCTCTAACACCACAAAATACACTGCCAAGGAAGCTGCTGCTCTCCACGTTCCCTGAGCTGGAGAATTAAAGACTTTAGACCGCTACCAGTAAGCAACACCATGTTTGCGTCGATGTTGTATTCTTTCGCAAAGCATTTGCTACCAGTCACCAACCATGGCAAAACACGACACTAGGGAATTCTACGCTGATCCAGTACAGCAGCTCTTGATCACAGTATCAGCCTGATTTATTACAAAGTTCCACACTTTCAGAAACACAAAAGGAAGCAAGGATCATGTAATACGTATCAATGACTTCAAATTGTTTTGTAAACCAAAACCCTTCCACATCTTGATATTACTTCCTATCTATAAGAACTGACTAATGTTTTTATATACTCGCTTTCGTGATTACTACAGCTTGACAGACGCAATGACTTTGAGGCCAGGTTCTACTCATTGGTGCATAATGATAGGGCATGGAGTAATGCCCTAAAACTTGAACACAGGAAGTTTCATACACACACATAGAAGGACTTTATTGCAAAAGGGATGGAGTACTGGAACAGGTTGCCCAGAGAAGTCGTGGAGTCTCCTTCTATGGAGATACCTGAGACCTAACCAAACGTGTACCTGTGTGACCTCCTGTAAAGAACATGCTTCAGCAGAGGGTTGGATGAGATGATTTCTTGAGCTCCCTTCAAACCCCTGAGATTCTGTGATTAGATTTACAAGCAAAGCTTTGCTTCTAGACAGAGCAGTATCTCCCATAATCACACCCAAACACCTCATACCTCCTTATCTACCACAAGTCAAGGCATAATCTGTAGCAGCAGCCACAAATGAAAATTGCTTAAAGGAAAAAAGAAACAACTCAGTCTATACATTTCATGGCCTTGCACTGCCTGATTAGAAGGGCTTTTTCAGACATTTTTCATACAGATTATGTCCCTTCTGTACTTTTCACTCTTGAAAATAAGTATTATCTGTAGAGTGACCAAAGTCAGTTCTGGAATCAAAGAACAGCAACACAATACACAGAGCTCTGCAAAGAATTAGAGGTATTGCTATTTCCCTCTTCACATCTCCAAACAAGAGAGGCTACATAAGCCTAGTCTGAACAGCCAACTGATGGGTCTGTGTTTCTCATCTGGTAGCTAACATCACACGTCAAGACTCCCACTAGATGGAAAAAGATCATACTCACACATGTTCTGCAAAAGCTAAATAAACAGAGCTCAGTAAAATCTGGCTACACCTATGAACTATTTCTTACCTTTCTGAAAACTAAACTGAACAAGTTTGCCTTGTAGTCTTCCCTAGAAGATTCCAGAGATCTTTGCCTTTGTAATAGGCAGTTTACATAATCCAAAGTTGACATGATTAAAGATACCAGGATCAAGGAAGAGGGGGAAAGCAAACAAGCAAACAGACCAACCAACCAACCTCCTTGCCAACAAACATACCCTACTATACCGTTATGCCTCCTCTGAAAGGCTCTAGTGCCTTCTGAAAACCCTTGACTCAATGATCACTGCTCCAATTCACTCCCATGAGAAAAAGCACAGGAAGAAACATAGCTGTCTGCCACTAGTAACAGATTTTTGTGTTGTGGGCCATAGATAATGTCTCAGGCAAGGAAAGGAATTTCGTAAACTGCATCTTTATACTGCTCCAAGTTTCTCCACTCCAGCACAACCAGAAAACTTTGTTTACGAGGATCTGTTTCAGTACCAGACCGCACAGCCAGCAAAGTGATAACCACCAAAAACTTCACGTCAAATTCATGCCAGAAGCATGACCAACCTCGCTAGGTTAAAGAAACAAGTCAGAATAGAGATTCAAATGAACTCTCAAACTATCAAGTCCCAGAACGCTTTAATCATAGAATCACAAGGGCAAGAAGGAACCTCAGGAGACCATCTCATCCAACTCCCTGCTGAAGTATGTTCCAGACAGTAGGTTACAGCAACACCTTAGTTTGCTGGGCAGTAAGGCAAACCAATATCAGCCTTTTAGAAGATCTCTCTTTCAAAATGCTGGTCACAGAACAGAGAACAGAACTCCAAGGACTTTTACTAGAGAAGTTGAGGCCATATTAAAATGGGGTGGGTCATAAAGAAATAAAGTTTAAAAAAAAATCTGCAGGGATTTCTCCAAATAAATAACTACTATCAGGTGCTTTACTCTGAAAGTCATTAACACTGAACTGCAGTCTGAATGCACAAAATACTCCAAAACAGGCCTCACACTGGAAGCAGCCATACAGTCTATCACATACACGACAAATAATTCTTAAATCCAGGAGATGCAGAATGAAAAAGCCTGGTTGGAGCAGCTGTTTATTATTCCTTTAGCTACACAGGCCAAACAGAGAGGCTGCTCTAGGCACAGCTATTCACTGCGGCCAGATCCATATACAAGACCACTACACAGAATCCAGTCAGCATTAAAGCAGCACCCTTTTCCCTTGCCACAACCCCATAGTTTAGGTTTGAGATTGCTGACTCCAGTTTTCAGAGCTCAACTGGTTATGACTATTTTCCTGAAATGTTTTCTTTTCCTTAAGATGTTCCACATAGTAAGCTTCTGTTGTTTGAATTTTGGATGCAACTAGAACATCACTGCACATCTCCTAAAACTGTTCTTCATAAATACAACCAACACTACCAGTGTAAAGGAAGACCATTTGTAAATTCCGTTTTAAAAACAGAAAATGGCTGGCAGGCATGCTTATTACATACAGCAACATACACCCACTAATCAAGGTATTTGAAATATTAATACATAAATAAACCCAAATAAGCTCAGCAGCGGCATTCAAAAAGAAAAATAACCCTCTCAATCTGTTGTTTTAGTGCTCAGAATTTCCAGGGTCTTGGTGTCAGGAGGCTGAGTGACAATGAACCAGAATCAGTTACAAATGGGTGCTTTTTACATTTATGCTTACCATGCCTATAAACCACAGGGCAGCCAACTCTACCTGCAATCTGACATGCTGTATTTGTTTTTCAAGAGCAGTTAAGCATTAAATTTCATTTGATGAGAAATCTCTGAAATTTAGTCTTTTAAACAGATACTCCACTGGATACGTGCATGCAGAAATTAGAAAATACAACAGTGGGTCATCATGCCCTGTCACTTTTGTGCAGGCTACTGTGTGATTACAAATCTAATAACAGCAACTTTACGTGTGGTTTAGCCTTCATCTGTGAGGTGCTGAATAGCAATTATGTGCTTCAGAGGGCAACCAAAAAACAGTCATTGATGTTCCAACAGCAGAGGAGTGCTTTTGCTGCCTCCAATAAAAACTTCCACTTTCATAATAATGAAAAGTCACCACACCAAAGACATACTCCAGATTTTAAAAAGATATTTCTCAAAACCATTTTTCTAATCAACAAAATAGTCACAGAACTATCTTTTCTTGAGACCTGGGGGGTGAGGAGGACCATGTTCAGCAACAAAGCACCCAGGTCACCTGCTTCCTGACAAGAGCTGTAGCCACCTCACTGCAACAGCCTACGCATTCCAAGTTTTTAATATATATCTGCATAAAGCCCAGATGCATACAGTAATGGAGAGGATAAAATAACGTGTACAACACATAGCAGAAGGAAAAGTTTACCTGCATTTTAAACAAGAAAATGTGAATGTGAAAGTCAGGTTAGTTTTTTCTCCTTAGGCACAAAAGTGAAAAAAAGGCCTGTAATCAATATTCTGCACGCAGATAGATAAATCAGACGTTATCAAGAGTTTTATTTGATACTATAATGCATATGGGAAGAAACAGTTCAGACCATCTATAAAACATTAATATGGCAATGAAAAGTCAGGGTGAATAAAGAGCAGCTTTAATTTTGGGGGCTTTTCTTACTGCTTTCCTTCACTCTGTTTATTGAAACCTGGAGATGTATGCACGTCTCAACTACATCATCGTTCCCAAATTTAGACTAGAGCACCAGTCAGATAATTCCCAGCTCTCACACTAACAGCAAACCTTCAGAAATGGATGAAGCGTTCCTGTTGCCACTGGAACGTCAGCAACTCGTTTCCCAAACTCTGGAAGGAAACTCTCAGTGGGTGGGGTAGGCAGCACGGAGAAGAAATCCAAAGCAAGAGAAATAGAAGAGTAACGTCCTCTCACGGGAGAAAAAGTCTGACGACAGCAGCAGAGACGCTCTTCCCACTGCCCCCATTCCTTAGGATTATAGATTACAACAGCTGCCAGGCTCTCCTGCTGCTCCCCAAGACCAATCCTGCAAGAAGACCCAAGGTAAAGTACTACTGCTCAAAAGTCGCATTTCAATGAAAATTACAGCTTAGCTTTCCGATTTTCATAGGAAGATAATTTTAGTGAAAGCCTGAAGAGTGTTCCAAACACTATTAAATGGGCATTGACAGCCACTGCATGTTTAATTCCTTGATTAAGACCACAGTACATGAGACAGAAGAAGACATAACATTTACTTATAATTATGGTTTTTCCCTTCAAATCACAAGTCATTTTGTTGAACTTGAACACAAGTGTATTAATACCAAAAACAAAGCATGAGACCACAGCAGCCACCCTTGAACAGCAGGGCATGGGTCAAGGACACTCACAAGAAGGGGTGAGAATGCATATACAGGAAACGAAAACTTGTCTTTCTCCTAGCTTAGTGCACTGCTGCTGAGCCCTGGGGCTCCCAAAGACTGAGAAATCACATCCCTGTGTCTCACATACACTCCTATCCTACGCCAAAGCAGCCACCATGGTTTAAGAACATCTGCTAGGTTTGTAGGCTGAGATGGTACCTTATTAGACCAATGGCAATAATAAAAAGGCATACTAGTTTAACATCAAGATACCATCTCTGTAACCAAGCCTTGCACACCTGTAATAATCCCCGGTGTCAGTTTCAGCCAGCTCATAGCAAAGCATACTTTTGCACAGTGGGACAGGATGACATAATACAGTACTTCCAAAGCTCAGTGATTATTGACTGCTAAAGTATAAATAGGCTCTGTAGTACATGCAGCATTTGTTCCCAAATTCTGATACCCTAAATTCTTACCAAAATAGAAAAGTTTATTAAATCCATTTAAAAACTGTTCTAAAATTATGCATAAGAACTACTTATCATTTACATCATCTTTCAGTAAAAGGCAAAAAGAAATGTGGCTGTTTTGAAAGTTCAAGATCAACTACGGTTTTACAGAGGAAGCCAACAGTTACACCAATAGGGGAAGGAGCAAGAACAGATTTTTGTGATACTCGTGCAAGAGAATGCATCGCACGTTACCCTTAACAGCCAAGTCTTTGCAGTCAAGGGAGGAGGACAACAGAGCCTTCTTCATGCTATACCTGCTCAGTAAATTAAACATCCTGTAGCAGTTTAAACAGGGATCAAAGATCTTTTAAGTACCTATTACAGAACTATCACAGTGTGCCTATATGCAGCATTACAGCTGCTGAACATCCCAACCGCACTTGCTTCCCATTTAGACGCGCCTACAAACCTTGCACTTAGTCTTGCCTAGAGTTCAACACTAATTTAAGGTATAAATGGCAAAATCCATTACATGTGTAAATGATATCAAGCATTTTAGATTCAGCTGAAGTCATTCATTGCTAGAATTAGTTCTCATAATGCATTTTGCCCTAAAAAAAAAAAAATACATCAACTGATAAAATAAGCTTAAAAAAAAAAAAACCTCAGAAGTTCATTTCTCACCATAAGATACATGATAACAAAGTCTGCTTCTCAACTTCTTTCCAACCTTTATGGGTTGCTTTGCTTTTCAGAATCATACTCTTATACTAATTAACTATAAAAGGACAATGCTACAAAACCACTGATGTAGTGTAAGTGGTTTCCCCCTACACATATTCTTCAAAAACAACATTTGAGCTAAGCATTTTTAGATGGAGAAACAGTAGAACTATATTAAAATTTTATTTTCAATATTTCTAATAATAGTCAAAATATATATGTAATTCACTGATAAGTTATACAGAAGGCAAATGGCAACAACTTGCAATAGAAAATCTACTGTTACATTCAATGCTTCCAAGAAAGAATTTATATATTCAGAAGATCCTGTCCTTCATTTACTCTGTTCTTCTTACAGAAGAAAGCTAAAATAACGTGGTTTGCAGAACTTCAGTACTCCAGTAGTCACCGAAAGTTTAAGAACTCTGACCTTTTAGCTGGTGCCCAGATCTAGTTCAGGGTTAGTTGTGACCATGATACGTAAACTACTTATCATATCTGTCAGCTGCAGTCCAGATATGCAGTACACACAGTACCCCAGTTTGCCCTTACCACACTAAGTTACCATTTGTTTTGAAAAGGCACAAACCAATGTCAACTTGAAGACTAAATTACGTCTTCATTCCTCCAGGCCATAATTAAGGTATAATACGATAATTTATGTTATTCTTGCCAAACTTGCTTGATGGACAAAGAATTTTAGAATATTACTGAACATGCAAAAAGTTCTCAAACACTGTATTTCTTCACAGCTTTCTTTAAGGGTTTTGAATATTTTACAAATATCTGTATTAGTTTGCTAATCCATAATCAGCTTTCATTTGCAAGTGCCACTAAACCACCACAAACCATAGTAAGCAAAAATTAAAAAAGTGAGAATTCTTTACAATTTGGTTTTTTTTTTTTCTTTAGAGCAAGTAATTTTTTTTTCATAATTTACTACTTGCATCCTTATGCTTCCATCTAACAGCAGTTTCATCATAACAAAGGGATAGTTTAAAAACTTCCCTAATTACCCAAAGAAAATTCCCAAGCATGAAAAAGAATATCTGTAAGGTCTAAACTAACTATTATAAATGATAACATCTATAAGCAGAGAACAGGGAACAAGAGAATTACATTTTGGTGCTAGGACTAGATTTCCTTTCTTGCTTGCATGCTCTCAGGGGATACTGGGGAAGCTATGAACCACCACAGCAGTGTTCAACAGTTAATTTTATATTTTATTTGTTGATTCATAACTCTGTTGATCACCAGCAAGGTACTTAAAGATCCCGGTTTAAGCAGAAAATTGAGACTTGAAATTCTGCTATAAGAAAAATTACAGCATACCTGCAGATACAAGTAGAAGTTATTTTGGATTACCTACAATAAAATTGCACTTTTAACAAAAACAAAAAACAAAAAAAAAAAAAAAAAAAAAAAAGAAAGAAAAGAAATGTGCTCACTTTCTCATTCGCTACACAGTGAGACAACTACAAAAACCAGCATTTAGCCACAAACAGGGCTGTTACTACTCCTGAGACTTCACACAGAAATATAAGCTCAAAGGGCAAATTAAAAGAAAACCTTACAGGAGAAAAAAAAAAAAAAAAAAAGAAGAGAAAAAGCCAATACTCACACAATCTATCCACCTTCAGTCCCACCACCACTGCTCCTGCTGCGTTCTCAGGCTTACTAAAGCTGCAGAGGGGCACAGGCTGTACCTGCAGTACCATGGACAGGGTATGCATGCAACAGCTTCTTCATTTCTGAGAACTCCAGCGCTGAATTACTGAACTCTTAAATCCAGTTACTTTACTCAATCCTGCTGTCTATTGCCCACCCTGCCCTCCACATACTGCGAAGAGCCTTGGCTCAGTATTCTCAACAGCCTGTCCACAGTTATCAGTGGTCACTACTAGTTCTCCCCTTATTGAAGTCCATCCTCCAGGATGAAGACCTCCCCTTCATCTCTTCTCACCTGGTGTAAAGGACATTAAAGTGGCTGGATCACTTTGATGCTCTCCACTGAACCTGCTCCAGCCTGTCACCCTCATGTTCTGTAATGCATTGAGAAGAGTACCAGCTTACTGATATATACTGATGTTGAACAAATTGATAGAATTTCAGCATAGTTCTACTAGATGCCCATGACAAGTGCAAGCCACACATTACAATACAAGGTTTGAATCAGAGTCAGTATTGCTCTCCATCTCTGCACCTCCCCAAAGACAACAGCAGGACCCACAGCTGCACAACAGCTCTGCTGGGTAGTGTACAACTTCTACTGTCAGTACATACGTATACTTGGATATACCAGAGGAAGTAAATGAGATCCACAAAAACTAAGAAAAACCTCTACTGTGTACTTTGAGGAACTTTATTTTCTTTCAAGGAGAGAATAAGAATACATTACTAGGGCTGATGTCTAAGCCATAAGGCGACAAACTGAAATAACAGAAGAGCCACAAGCACTCTAATATTCTGGGAAGTCACAGTGCCCTAGTGGCAATTATAAATAAACATTTTTAACAGTTCCCCAAACCTTCCTTTCAGTCCACCAAAGTAATTGAACAGGCTAACGGTAAGATAGTTTGGGACAGTATTAGCTATTTATACACACACAGTCTTGGGTGAAGCAAGTAAAGTAAGAAATAGTTACCAACTGGGAAATCCCATAACCAAGATGTCTTCTATCTCTTTTTCTCAGAAGAACGATGATAGAGCTAAAGCTAAACAGCAGTGTATCATTAAAAAATAAATTAAAACTAAAACAAAACTAACAGAAAATCTTCTCTACACTTCCCAGAGAAGCCTCCCTTCCTTTCATTCATTCCTAGCTGAAGGAGAGCAGATGTATGCTGAAGGCTATGGAGAGATCCAAGAGCAACCTTTCAGTATCTAACAGAGAGCACTAAGAAAGAAAGAGACAGATTCTTTAGCAGGGTCTGTTACGACAGGACAAGGGGAAATGGTTTCAAATTAAAAGTGGGAGATTTAGGTTGAGTATAAGGAAACTTTAAAACAAACAAACAGTGAAGGCAGTAAAGCACCAGCACCGATTGCCTAAAGAGGTGGTGGATGTTCCACCCCAGGGAGACACCCAAGGTCAGGCTGGAGGGGCTCTTAGCATCTTGATCAAGTTGTAGGTGTCTCCATTTGTTGCAAGGGAGTTGGACCAGATGGTCTTTAAAGGTCCCAACTCAAATGATTCTGTGATTCCTATATCAGAGCAACTCCTAATCCAAGGAGTTTTTTTTGTTTGTTTGTTTTTTACCCTCAATTCATACAAAGAATACCATGCACCTGCTTAAAAACCATTCAGCATCCCCGACCTTCCAAGAATCATACAGCAGAAGTAGTAATCGGTCAGTCCCTTCAACCTCATTCCAAAACGTGAGAAACAGCACAGCCACTGCTTCAGCCATTGACTCACTTGTTATCTTTAGAGTCATGTGAGAGCAAAAGAAAGCAAACTTGACTTCTGCAAAAGTGACAATGCTTACCTCTTACTGCAGAGTAGCCAAGTCAGTTTGTTAACCAGGGGCAAAGGAACACTTAACAGCTTGGAAATACAGTAATATTAGATGAATAATTTGCCTATACTTTCACTTTAAACCTCAGGCAACACTGCAGTGCATTAGAACTTGAATTTATACAGCACTTAAGGCAGGAAACAAAATACTAAAAATTAATGCCTTGATTCCTTCGAACATTTTAGTAGTATCTAACTTCACACAATGGAATTTATCTATTAATTGTAATGACATTTAAAAATGCTACTTAATCACAGAACAAAGCCTATATTCGCAATATCAGGTACAAAAAGTTATACTAGAGAATCTTCTAATAAAGCATAAAGATTGTTGTCACACGAACTGTCTTAGTGTGTAAATCCATATGTTACAGTGGAACTATTAAGCTACAGCAGAAGTTTAACATACACAAGTCCGTTTTTACTTTAAGTGGACACAATATCTACACTTAGGCACCTGCATTTAGAACTTCTCAAGAGTGCACAAGTAACTGAAGCATTAGCGCCTGTGGCTAGGAGCAGCAAAGTAACAATGAAATGCACAACTGAAGCAATTCAACATTTTTCATTGTGTAAGTACATCCTGAAGGTAAAGCTGGTTGCAAATACAGCACTGTGTCCAGATTTGCAATACTGCCGAAATAAACCAAAGGTCTAACTTCCACCCATTTCTTGTCTTATGGTGAAAGCATCAAAGGACAGGTCCTCTCCAAAACCTGCAATTCTAAACTACCTCTTAGCAACTTAGAGGAATTAGTTGGGTAGAACACAGGCACAGCTAGACAAAATGCAGTATCAAATAAAGCCAGTGACACATTTGTTCTACTGGCTGAAGAAAAACATTGACTCAGTTTGGTTTAACCATGGAAAATAAGAATACTTGCTTAGGTCATTTTTGGGACAGACAACAATAGGATGCCGCTCCAAAAGATTCACTGTCACAGCTCATGCAACAGTGAAGAGCATAAATGTCTACCATGCCATAGCCACAGTCAAGCGCATTCTGGAACTACCATTGTTTTTTAAGAGAATGTTTTAAGTTTTACTTTGTAAGGAGAAGAATAAAGAAGACATATCATATAAAACTGAAAGCATATCAGGAGCTAACTGCCCCCTAAACATAACTACTGCCCCCTAAACGTTTATCCTCCCTGTTCACTTTTGAACTGGGTTGTAGTTCAGAACCTCACATCTCCTGAAGACACTGCTGAGCCAAAAAGGAGAATAACTAGTAATTCCAGAATAAAATCTACTTCAGAAGTAGCCATTCAGTTCCTAGCTTTTCTACTAATTTAGCATACGTTGTAGTTTTCCATAAAATATACCTTTTAGAAAGTGAAATATTACACTTAATTCAGCATTTCTTTGCCTAACAAGATTGTTACTGCAACAAAAACAGTGCAGAGCAGAGCTCAGATCTACGTTCCTAGGCATTTGAGACAAGTCTCAGAAATTATCAATTATCATTCACTTTTACCAGAGAGAATTAACGATAAGAAATTCCAAAACAGTATACAAATGAAGATAAAGGCTATAACTACAATCAGAAGACAATCCAGGTACGTTACACTACTAAGGAACTAAGGTCAATTCATTCGAGCAGAAATTTGGTATGACTTGGAATAATTTGAATTTTGTATTCAAACTAGAGATAGGAGCTTAAAGACTCCAGATAAAAACATTGCATTAATGTCTCCAAGAGAAGGATGCATCTCCAATATGATAAACACTAGCAAGCTTCAAGAATTCACAAGGTGACAATTAGAAGGCATACACACTTGCAGGTAGTCAGGTCTAAAACGGATTTAAGTTGCAGCTTTACTATACACTTTTTTTAAAGAATTATTTCAGAAAGCAAACCAAGCTTCATACATTCAACCTAGAGGCAGGATAAATTTCAGAAGAAATTTATAGGAATCTTCCTATCACTCTCACTCCACACAATTGCTATAAATCCAGAGGGATGGTAGTTCTGCGTAGTACTCTCAAGATCATAAATCCTGCCTCCCACATGTCTGGTACATGAGCTACAATCTTCTGCTGTTCAGAGAAATACATATCTGTTACTAAACAACAATGTTGAGGAATATCAGGATCTGCATTCAAGGAAGCATCTTTAACTCAATGGGGGAGAGTACATAATTGCTTGAAGGTGGTCTTTATGCTGTAGTAAACAAATTCTAGAGACAGTCACCCACAAAACAATTGTCTTAAAAAAAAAAAAAAAAAAAAAAAAAAAGAAAGGGAGAACATCAAGAAGTATCCTAGAGAAATCATTCTCCAGATCATTTTCTAAAAAGGCTGGGCGGAGTGAAAAATATAGATATATCTTCTAAAACAGAAACACTCAAAAGCAGAGAACCAACATCCACAAACTTCAATGAGGTGTAGAGTACTGTTTTTTAGAAAAATTCCTTCTAATTTATGTGGAACTACTTTCATTCAGATAGGTGAATTTAAGAAGTCATTAGATACATACAAAACACTGAACTCAATCTCAAAAAAAAAACAAAAAACTGCCAGACTATGATAAATACGCTATAAAAAGCATAGAAGCTCAAGTGCACTGCAAATGCACTTGCCCAGCATATTCTTTAAGTGCTGTGGCTTTACTTCACAGGTTTTATTTGCTTCCTCCCAGGCTATCAGACAGCTCTGAATTCTTACTGAGCAAAAGCAGCTGAACGCAGTACCTTCAGAAGCTTAAGCCCATGTGAGACACAAACTAACCAGAATACACACAAGATTCAAAGAACTGCCTTAAGAGAAGTCTAATAGCTATGCTTTTATTTTTTTATTTTTAAAGAAAAGGAAAAAACATACGAGCGGAATACAGCATTAAGAAGGCCTCACCAACACATACACTGTTGTCAGCTCTGACTTAGAGGATGCTCTCTAATATCTGGCTTTCTATTTAGTAAAACATACATCAGCATTGAGCCCTTCTCCTTTCTTGTATTTCCATCTAATGTGGAGTTCTTGAGTCCATCAACCACAGGATAACACAGCACTAACAGAAGATGCTGCACTGCATCTCTATGGAAGTAGTCTTCAAGCTTGCAGAAGCACATTCTCACTACAACAGAAAAAGCAGCTGGTTGTTCCTCTCAACCAATAACAAGCATCTCATTTTTTAAGCACAGCTGACGACAAGTGAACCTGCCTCTCACCTCTT
This sequence comes from Centrocercus urophasianus, assembly GCF_019232065.1. Lineage (NCBI taxonomy): Eukaryota > Metazoa > Chordata > Aves > Galliformes > Phasianidae > Centrocercus > Centrocercus urophasianus. The sequence continues at coordinate 45,659,360 of NW_024884697.1, read as the reverse complement.
CCCACCAAATTACATTCATGTGAAGGATTCTGGCTCACCTCTACACACTAGGATGAGATGTGTGAGCATGTGTGCATAAGATCTAAACAGATAATCAGTAGGGACAGAATAAGGATTCCAAATGCCTGTTTTCTTGTTCTTCACTTTGATTATATTCTCTATAACTAAGCCGAAAAAATAAAAGCAATGCCACTGTGGGCCTCCTTATGAAGATGGCTGATTCCTTTTTGGCCAGTGAACTTGAGAGCAGTTAGCTGGTCACCCAGAAAAAGACACTGCTGTCTACAGCATCGTTTCAAAGCAGTTTCCAACTGAGGTAAGGTGTTTTCTTAAGACTGTCAAGGAGTCACACGGTCACACAACACAGCTGGTTCTTACCAAGTTTCACTGTGCTATGTATTTATATAGTAGTAACCAGAGCAATAGTTCTTGTACAAGGTATGCCACTGCCCCACCCCCAGGGAATCACAAACTTGGAAGGTTAAATCAAAATGAGACCATAAGCAAGAAGAAATTAATGGCTTCAAGAGGGCTCAATTAGAGCAGGAAGCCACTACACCGGTGTGAACAAGAGAATGGACCTACCTCAAAGCACGCTTATAGCTGTAACTACTATTTGAGACAAAAAAAACCTGTAAATGAGCCAGAAGATGATTACCTATGCACAGAAGACAGCCGTGATGATTTTTTAGCTGGCATTCCCTTAAGTTTCCACTGTTCTTTCTTATTTCCAACATACACTAACAGTTATTTTAAGAGAAAGCCACCAGTGATTATCATCCTCTGTTTTCAGGCTTGCCACCTAGAGCTCTAGAACCAGTTCACCAATAACTGAAACCACAACATTAATATGTTAAGTATACACTTCACTAAATGAAAGTATTAGTAAGAAGCTTTAAGAGACAAGAAGCAGCTACAACTTTTCAACCATGGTTCCTCAGTTACAACTTCCTTGACCTTTAACTAAAGATGAAGTCATGTAGAAGGAAGACCTACTGTCTCAGGAAGAGGGACCGAACACGCTAAACAAACAGCAGAAGCATATGCAAAGTGGGCTGCCTCTGAGGAGCAGCAGTTGTATGGTAAATGGCAGCAAGATTAAGTCACAAGACAAATTGGATTAATGTTTCTGGGTCCCTCTTTCATTTGGACTAGTGCTTTTAACTAATTCCACCAGTTTAGGGGCCCCTACATTTCATATGATGGGGGAAATGAACTCATTAACTATAAGACGAGATGACCTATAAAAACTGATTTTGACCTAGCAAGTTTTGGCCTTTCTTTTGATGCTATTTTAGGAGCTCTAAAAGGGCTGCCTTTTTTTTTTTTTTTTTTTTTTTTTTTTAAAATGAATAAGATACTGAAGACAAATTCTAGATTTCATTAAAAGAAAATAAGAGTATAAAGTCATATGTAACAAAGCAGTAGCTGCTCAACAGAGGAGATAATTTCTATTTTTGAATTATCCAACATCCCAAACTTCTACAGATCACTGCAAAGCTTTAGATCTTGATCAGATGAGCATTTCTGTAGCCACCTATACCTGTCTTCATTCGTTACATTTGTAGATGGAAGAAGAACAGTTGAACACTTTCTCCACACATCTAGTGACTATCAACACTGTACTTCACTCCCACCTCCTCTTTTTTTTTTTTTTTTTTTGTTAATTTCTAAGATGGATCACAATCCAGGAACTCTGAATGAGTCACCATGCTTACCTGTCTGGCACATTACTTGCATCAAAACTTTTACCATTGAAAGTCCCCCAGATCAGCAACACCAAAGCAGGTATTTACATCACTGAATTATTTCCTTCCATTCCTGCATGAAACTGTTAAACATACATATTTTAAACAGGTAAATTACTGTAACATGATTTGAAGTAATAAAATTACTTCAGTGGCAAATACAGCACTTCACAGTCTTACCAGTCTTAGCCTCTGCACATTAAAACTAATACATATCATTCAAACAAGTTTCACACTAAGTTTACAGTCACGACAGAAAGCTTAACATAAGTTCAACATGTGTTTCTTACAAGTCTCATCTGTTGAATTCACTGTTCTTAAAACAAATTACTGCCAGCTTAGTGCTGTGGAAAAGTGAGAAGTTGGGCAAGTCTTTGTATGCCTTGTTTTCTGCCCTGCTATAAGATACCTGCCCTTTTAGTTGCCACTTTTCTGTAACAAATTTCACATGACAGAAACTGTTAAAGAACATCCACTTTGGGAAATTGGGAAAGCCCCTTCTGTTCAGAGAGGAAGAGATCAGAACTCAGTTGCCAGAACCAGAAAGATAGATTGCAGTTCACCACAGAGGCCTAAGAAAGTGGGCTGAAGTAGTAGCAGGAATGAAGCACTGCTTGAAAGCCATAGTACTTTCTCACTTACTCTTGTCACTCCTACAAAGTTCCTGTGATTCTGTTCAGAATTCATTAGCAAAATCCAATGTTAAGAATTGAAAGAAATTAAATTCCTAGTACTGCTAATTTGTACTTGCCCTCAGATACAAGACATAGTAACATTACCTTCCTGCAATAAAGGACTGTGGTGACAAGTAACAAACCTAAAGGACACAGTCCAGCAATCTGTGCTACACCAGAGAACTCATCTCACAACCAAAACCTCAATACTGCTGTTATTTTACATTAGATATTGCATTCAATTTATGTGAATTTCACTTCACATTAGCTGTCCTGTATTCTTGAGGGCAGCAAGACTGAAGAAATGATGCTGAGATTACAGGAGAAAGTCACTCACAGACAACTGAAGTTTTGTCATCTTTCCTTGTAAGAAAACAGATGTTAATGGAAGCACGCAGTACTGCTCTAGAAACAAGCCTCAGCCCAGAGCTAAACCCTGCTTCCACCAAATTCAGTAATTTGCCTGCTTGGCCTTTGTATCCACCTTTAAATTCACTCACAATAGACAAACAATACCCATTATATTGTCCTCAACCCCTTTCCCCAGTTTGAAAACCAGCAAAAGAGCGAGTAAAAACACTCAAATGATCAATTCATTCTTATGAAATTAATTCTATCATATCCTGCTCCGGAGTACAGTAGAGAGCTATTAAGACTCACAGAAAAGGGATGAAGAGCATCATTCTCTAGCCTTACTTTTGGAGTGTTTCCAGACACAAGCACATGCTGTAACACCATAAGATAACATGTACATAAACTACTTTGCACGCACACGTTAAGCAAAAGACTTCCTGAAGTCCCACTGAAATGAAAGACCTCCAACAAAAAAATACCATAGACTTCCCATGACCCCAGAACTGCCAGGGGGAAGGAAAAGAAACAGCATTCCACCTGCACAAAAAGGCTACCAAGCCTAATTACTTGATCTAAGTGCTATGGAGAAATCACTATTTTAAACATTGATTCCTTTCCTTAAGCTGGAGTAAACAGTCTAATAACAGCTAGCCAGAACCAGAAATCTCAATGTATGCTAAATTAGTGAGATCATTTAATACAATACTGCAACAAGAAGTTTGAGTCTAAAGGGAATCTTCATCAAAAAAATGTTGCCTGACAAAACCAAACATATAATCAAAGTTTGTAATATGAAATAAAACCCAGTTTGATGAAAATATGCACCTAACAGATCCAAACAGTTTAACACAAGAACATATACACACTTTCACTCACAGAGCTTATACTCAGTATTGCCTGCTAGATACTTACACTGCCCTCCCAATTTGCTTACAGGCAGCACCAGAAGACCTGAGCAACACCCCAATACCTGCCCAGCTTCAGCTTCCAAATCTGCTAAGTGCTTACAACCATTAACATGTTAACAAATGTTAAAGCATGTCTTGAAAGGTGCCAATTCCTGGACTATTCTCCAAGAACAAAGAGGCCCGAAGAGATGTCTAGTTAACCAAGTCTTGATTCCTCACACTGTTCCCATAAGATGAAACAGGCCAAAGATACATGCTAATAAGCAAAGAAAGCACCAAAATCCTAAAGGACTGAAACACTCAGTAGAAAGATCAGAAAGAAATGCAAGCTAGGCAATCTTTGTCCAGAGTTGTTAAAGGAAGAATAATTCACAAATGCAAAGTGGGACAAACTGTGGTCTGTACAACCTGAGACACCATTCTCCATGTAAAAGTGCAGCAACCCTTGATGCTAGTGATCTTGCTGAGTAACTGATTTCCTTCCATTGTGGTAAGGACTAGCGTTCAGCCTCACCTTACCTGGGCAATGAAAGTAGTCATCCAAGGCCTAAGAGGCCTTAGGCCAAGGCCTAAACCAGCCACCACGAAGATGTTTCGTAAGCACAGGTAACTGTTATTTGAAATAAATGAGATTATTTCAGATAGGTAGGCAAAATTTTGAGAGAGCTGCTAAAGTTAAGCCTTCAAGGCCCATACTTAAGATGTTGGTCAGAGCAATCTCAAAATGTTTCACTTACATACCGACTACCCTAACTTTCCTGAACAGCAGTCATGAAGGGAAAAAAAAAAAGAACAAAGTCACATACTTGTGCATATCCTCTCCCCAAGTCCTTCATTCAGAGGGCACTCTCTAGTAGTTCCTAAACTTTCTGAAGAAGAGGTACCAAAGCGTTAACTGAGTGTTATTCTTGAAAGACACTCACCACCTTTCCTCTGGAAACAGAGCAGCTGTTAGGATCATCTAAGAATCATCATAAAAAAAGTAAAAAGAGGCACCTGAAGAAACAAGTTCACAGCACAGATCATTTTATCACTGTACTCCCCCTTTCCAAAACAATCCTTTCCCCTAGAATGAACTTTGGTTGCAATTCAGCCAAGTTCAACTGCCAAGCATTTCTAAACACTTACATGTGTTCATCTTGCTCATGAGCTAGGAACTATCACAGAGCCCCAGAGGCTTAAGGTGCAACTCAGTGAACCAGAGCACAGCTTTGGGTTCAGGTATGTTAGAGGGATGCTAAGAAATCAGACAGACATTAGAGTATTTGAAGGCCATCTGAAAACAGCTTCTCTACTCAAAACAAACAGCTATTTTGTTCTCAGCTCTTTGTAAGACTGTATTTAACAAAAAAAGGAAAAAAAGCTATCAAGAAACAAACAGGAACACAGGGAAGACAGCAGCGTTACCACTCCTCTGTGTATTCATCTGTCTGTACAAGTTTGTCTTCTGCTCATGTCAATCCTCATGTGAATACGAAGGCAAAGCACAGGGATGCTCAAGTGGAGACATCTTAAAACTAAAGTGAAAGGTGGAGAGTTAAAACCCAGCAAGTCAGAAATTGGTACAGGCTCAGTAAATATATGCTTAGCCAACAGTAACTTCTGAAACTTTCGGGCAGGAGTGAGCCAACATCTGCAGGCCGAAAGCATTCACAGCTTTAACCTGCTGAGGTCTTTGCTTACATTAACATGCGGTCCAAAGAGAACTTTCTGCTGCAAACTGTGCACTTGGTATTACTGTGCTGACACACTTATCTAAGCCAAGGCCAATTACATCCTTTCAGGTACAGTAAAGAAGTGTTTTGAGGTAATTATCCAGCATATTCTCCCTCCCTGCTCCTGCACACACACAGCCGGCAGCAGCTCGCTCAGATTGGCAGGCAGGCAGAGCTCTGACAGACACTGGTAGTCGGCGCAGAGTCCTCAGGCAGCCCTGTCATTTGCCTCTGCCGAGGCACAAAATGGAAAGAGTTCGCAGTGTTTTGCAAGTCGGAGACGGCAAGTTACATACCGATTACTCTACTAACAGACAGATCCCGGGAGGTTACACGGACGATCCAAAATAATGCAAAAAACAAGATGCTGCCATTTACCGTCTGTTTGTCTCTCTTTCAAGGAAAAGAAAAAAAGTGCAAATCATAAGAACAAATGGAGCCCAGAGCTCCGGGGAGGAGGAAGGAGGGGAGAGAGGAAATTTCCACGCAGCCTCGAAGCGAATCACGCTGTGATCCCCGTGCCCGGCCTCCCCGCACGGCCGGTGGCAGCGGGGCGGGAGGCGGCGGGCGCCCGGCGAGGGAGGCCCGGCGGCTCCGGGAGCAGCACCCGACCCGGCCCCTGCCCCTGCCCCGCGCCCCCGGCCCGGGAGGCGCCACCCCGTGCCCTGA
>NW_024884697.1:45522272-45653041 GCF_019232065.1 Centrocercus urophasianus | reverse complement strand
CGCCCGGCCCGGGCCCTTCCGCGCGCCGCACCGGCCCGGCGCGTCCCCCCGCCGCCAGGGCCGGCCCGGGGGGGGTGGGCTGAGGCCTGCGCCGTCCCGGCGAAGCCTCGGCGCTCTGGTAGGCAGAGCGGCTCGGCTCCCCCCTCCCTTCTTCTCCTCCTCCTCCTCCTCGTCCTCCTCCTCGCCTCTCCCTCCTTCCTTCCCCGGCCCGGCCTTCGGCTCGCACTCACCCGCCTTCCTCGTCCCTGCCCGGCCCGCGGAGCGTGTACGCGGCTCTCCCTGCGCGGCGCTGCCCGGCGGCGGCGGCGGCTGCCGGGCCGGCGGGGGCGGGCAGTGGGTGAGCGTGCGGGGAAGGAGGAGAGGGGAGAAGGAGGAGGAGGAGAAGGGTGGGGAGGGAAGGCGAGAGGAGGCGAGGAGAAACGCGGGGAAGAAACCGCAGCGGCGCTCCCGGGGCGGGACCTGTAGCGGCGGGCCGGCCGGGCGCTCGGGCAGCTGCTCCGACGACCTTTAGGCGAGAGACGGGGAATCTCCGAGCTCGGGGCGCTCCGCTGCCAGCCCGGCCACCATCTTACATTAGGGAGACTTGCCCTGGACGCCGCCTCTCCTGCGCTTGCGCCGCCGACAGTGGGCGGGGAGCAACGGCGGGGGGCGGCCGCGAGGACGGAGAGCGACGGCGACGGCGCGGGGAGCGACGGGAGTTGTAGGCGGCTCAGCCAGGGCGCGCGCGGACGGCTCGGTGCCGCCGCCGGGGAGCGCCGGAGACCCCCGGCGCCGTTACCGCGTCACGTCCACCCGCCGCTCCGTGAGGACGTCGGCACCGGACCGGGGTGCAGCTGCCGGGTATCCCGAGTCCGTTGCCCGCTCGAAGAAGAAAGCAGCACACGGGAACCGGCATGCGCTTGGTTTCCTTTCTCCTGCTGCAAAATCCAGGGAAGTTGTGTTTTCGTGTTTAGCGGCTGTGAGTAACTTTGACCGAAGCATCCTTCCTTCCTGCCAGTTCTCAAGGAAGGAATCTCTCCCTTTGGTCTCCGTGCTGACGGAAACTCATACGGGCTTGGTTACTTCAGCCACTGCTAGGGGAGAGGGGGCAGCGCTGAGCTCTGCTCTCTGTAACAGCGACAGGGCCCGAGGGAGCTGTGTGAGGGGAGGGGGTCAGGACACGGTCTGCACCAGAGGGCTGTGGGCATGAAATGCCCAGGGCAGAGAGCACGGCCCAGAGCTGCCAGAATTCAAGGAGCGTTTGATATCACTCTCAGACATAAGGTCGGATCCATATGTCTCTTCCAACTTAGGATATTCTGCGATTCACCTTTGAATTTCAAGGTATTGAACAGCCTCAAACCATATGCTCCACTAGCAGTGAACTGCCTCACGCTGACACAGCTTGTTCTTCCTGAGACAAGCTAGCGTTACCTCACTTTTTATATTGATATAAGTATATCTGTACCAGAAAAGCTCAGTGAATTAACTTTACTACTTCTGGCTACAGATCACATAAAAATAAATAGTTTCATTAGTAGTCCTGACATAGAAATGTAGCACTTTTTTGGAAACAAAGCATGAGGTGAAATTGAAACAGCTGTATTATGTGAGAAAGTCCTTGTTTGCTTATATATTCAACTGGAACATATACATCATATATAGAGCTACATAGTAATCAAATTCAAGCACATATGTATAAAAATAATGTACAAATGAAAGACTGTATATTTTGCACATTTCCGTGTCAAGCTCTGTATAAACAATTAGGTTCCAGAAGTGCCTATTATGTAAGTAGCTTACATAAATAATGTAATTGGTGACTCACCTAATACCTGGCAATGTGTTCTGTTGAATAAAAGTCCAAAATTTATCTAGAAGATTAATTAAAAGAAAATGTCTAAAAGCTGCAATTTGTGGGTCAGATGTAAGACAGTCTGTGTTTTTTTTTTTTTAAATCCACTACTGAGGGGACTTTCCCTTCCTAAGGGGCTGTTCATATTCCTTTGCTTGAGCCCCATATGAACACAGATTTCACCACCATCCAATAATCATCTGAAAATTGCCTTCATAGGTGAAGATTGCTTTGAGAGACATTACTGGAAGTTACCCATAGCCCTGCTTTAATTTGGTAAGAATAATTCAGTAGACCATCTCATGGCCACTATTAGATGTAAGATGTCCTTACATTATTTTCTTTATTTTAAGCAATTGTCATTGTTTTGATAGATTTTTCTTACATGGCCCCATTTTGACACCTTAGTTGCCTTTGGCAAGATTTATTCTTCATTTGTTTGAATAGATCTGGGAAGACCTCCTAAGAAATCATTTCCATATACAAAAGAAAAACTTCAGAGCACATTTTCTTGAAAATGACCAATGCATATCATCTAGAGTAAAGATGTGTATCCACATGATCTGCTGTTTCGGTTTGCCCTCCCTTTCCCCACGCACACACCCTTCTCCAGAATTCACACCATGTAGCAGAACTGCCACGTTCCACAGTCAGTGCTGTGTCGAACACATACAGGACCCTAATAGGTTCTGCAACCTGGGGAGGAACCAAGCTGTTTTCATGATCCCTCTGTTACTCAATGCCACTTCTAATGCCAGGAGGAAAGATGGCAGAGCTCTGCCTGCCCTTAATACAAACAGGTCAGTGATACAGCAGAGCATCTTGGGAAGAGACATGATTGTAGCCTTCAGATCCTGGCAGAAAAAAAAAAAAAGGTAAAAACAGAGTAGTTCTTCCTCATGCCTGGTTCGGGTGAAGAGGACTTACTTGAGAACTTTAAGATGGTAAGGGCTGCAAAGCATCTGCACCTGCTGCCATCTGAACAGTCAGCTGGATAGGTGCTGCTAGCTGGAATGACCCTGGCCTGTCAGAGTGCTGGAAATACAGACTACCTGTGACCTTCAAGCATGCCAGGACTGAGAAAATCCTTTAATGTTTGGAAAAACGATGTCCCCCAGTTATGATGGAAGCTGTGGTTGGGGGGGGCACCCAATGCTGCAAGTTTCATAAACAGGAAAAAAAAAAAGAAAAAAGATGTTTTTCAAGCTTCTTCGAAAGCCTCATAGACTACAACGGGAAGTTCATGAATAATACAGAATGATATACAATAGTCGATGACAGGATTTTTAGAAATTCATATGAATTTACTGCAACAAAAATAAGAATCTCTCCCTGGACTGCTGTGTATGTTAACAATGTTGCCATTCCTCTTGTCATTCTGGGAGACCCAGATGTCTTTCTGCTCCTCCGGCCAATGGTGCCTTTTACTGTGCAGATGTGCTGGAGAAAGGAACTGGATGACTGTTCCAAGTAACTGCAGAATAATAATGAAGGGCTTTGTTGGCAAATTGAAGGTCAGGTGGAGGAGCCGTGCAGACTCAGATCAATATTTGCTGCAAGTGACAGGTGTTCACTATGTCTTGCTCTAAATCTATGAGAGAAGGAGAAAGTGTCCAAACTGCTCAGGAAAGCAGGATGAGGGATTTTGTTCTGCTCTTTCTTAAGAATATGGAGGTGAAAAATGAATGTGTTGTAGACAAAGATATAAAATACAAGCTTCTTTGTTACTCTTTTTTGTTAAGAACTTTTGTTATTAGGGGAAGTTGAGAACTTTGAGATGCCTCTGCCCATTTTATCATGATAACTTTTACTAATTCAGCATAATTCTGGCATAACACACCTTAAGTGCTAAGTACACTTATCTTTAGAAAGGAAAGCAGAAATCACTCCTGTTTTCTGGAAAGGACACAGATATCCTTGGGGACCTACAAGAAGTCACTGCTACTGTATTAACCTTGGCATGCACTTGAGGTACTGGTATGAATATGACATCTAAATATTCTTCAGAGGTTTTTTTTCCTTCTGCATAATTTCCAGCAGATTTCCATGTATGTTGCTTTCCTTGTCTAAGCCTCCTCTGAAGCTCGATACTTGCATGCAAGTTAACACAAATGTCACAAGCATCCTTCCAGCTCTTTTAGTGCCTTCTGGTTCCTGTGCTAAAAGCCATTCACAAGAACCATGGACATCTCCTTCCTATTCTCTTTCTATTTTGAACCATTTTTTTCATGCCTTAAGCAGCTTGCAGGGCTCGTGTTCATCATCATTATGGTGCCCTGGTTGCCAGAGACAAATTGCAAATATTTTGTCATTTCTATACAGAACACAGTGCCAGTGATAATAGGTTTCTTTTTTTCTCTCAATTTTGGGATGTCATTACCATCTGCTTCTTCGGCCTGGGCTTCCCTAGGAAACTGATGTTCCCAGGAAAGCCAGTGGTGTTTAATTACGTAGGATGCCTCCCACTCTACATGTCCTTGCTATGGAAAGCCTGTGCTGGTGCCGGAATGGGAAGGAGAGAAGATCCAGAATTGGTGAGAGCTGACCAGCAACAGGATTCACGCTTTCAGTTCTGTGCAGTCATGTGCATGTTGTCAGGGATATTACCTTAAAGTGTGTTTCCAAGAGATGAGGAAAAAGTCATACCAAAAAGTGAGGTGGGTAGATCAGAAAGGAATTCAGCATTGCATAGAAACTATTCAACTGCAGAAGTAAATGGGAGATATAATACTGACAAGCAAGAAGGTAGCATTGCCCTGCTCTGTGTAATAGTAAAATAGTAAAATACTAAAATGGAATACAGTCTTTGCATTTACATATATGATAGCACATGCAGGTCAGCATCATGTGCACTAGAAAGGAACAGACTTTAGAGCAACTGGCCCAAATCCAAGAGTTCTATATTGCTAAAGATTTGATTTTAAGTCTCTTGTAATCATTTTCAAATATTTAATGTTGGTAATCTGTCTCCCAAAATGTGAAAGGAACTGAGAGTGCAGCATGCTGAACATAGCATGAACCAAAGTAAATCTGCTATTGCTTTTTCTCTTTCTGCTTCCAGTGCTAACAGCAAGCTTGCCCTGCAGTCCATGTTCCCTTTAACTCCTGCAGTGCCTCCACTCTGTTTGCACGACAGGGAGAGCAGCAGCCAAGCAGCGTGAGGTGAGGACATGGGTTGAGTTCTCATTTGTGGAAGACCACAGTGACCATCTTGGGGAAGGCAGTGCCAAGCTGGTGGAGATAGGCAGCTCATTTCCACTGTCACTGATGGCATCCAGATATTGCCTGGGTTTGAGGTGCAGGGCTGCAATTTAATACAGGATGTGATAGCAGGATTTCCCTCTGCAGCGTTTTCAAGCTCACCATCTATCTGGATTCCAAAAAGCATTTTTGTAACCTCAGTCTCTGCATTTCAGCATAGAGATTTGAAAAATACATATTAGCTCTACAACTCCCCATATGAAGTGACATCATTTGGCAACTATTGTAAACCCTATGACTACATTACAATACTGGGGTTCAGTGGTGATTTGTATTAATCTTTTCCGACTCACCCAGTTCTAGGCATTTGGAAGGGAAAGTCCTGGAGGTCTGTATGGGAACTGCTGAGTCACGGCCTGAACCTCTGATTAATCACCTGAGGTGAGCCTTGAGTCAGCCAGAGGAGCACAGGTGAAGGCAATTCTCCTGGACCTATTTAAGAGCTGGCTACGAGAGGGGAAGGATCTCTTCTGGAGATCCCCTCTTTTGGTATCTTCTGGTGAGCTCAACCCAAGGGTAAGCTCTTCCATTTATTCTCTTTTGTGATCGTTGTCTGCTTTGCCTTACTCTCTTGATTATATTGCAATTATAACATCTTGGTTATACAAAATTATAACATCTTGGTTATACAAGGTCCCACTCAAATCTTTCATGCTCTTGAAGTCCAACCGTTATTTGCTTTCTGCTGGCACTGGTCCCTCTCTCAGGAATGCCTCTCCCTTGCATTCAGTTTGACAAATCATGATACTTAAGGCATGTCATTAAATTGGATATGGATTTGCTACACACAACCTATGGTACAGAATCAGGGGAAGAAAAGAGGCTGTGCTCTGAAGTGTGCAGATTTGTCTGTCAGGGCTGGAATTGTAAAGGAACCCATTCGCATTCAGCTAGATTTAATCCAGATGATCTCGTAACAGAAGAGGGCACTCAGGGGCCAGACAGCAAATAAACTATATCATGTTATGTGATGAGGGGAAATCATTGAGAGAATGGACAGAATCCTCATCTGAGCTCAGTGCAGCTTATAGCTGGTAAGCCTGGGTTTCATTCATGCAAAACGAAAGCCCAGTCACTTTAAAACAATCCCTGTGAATGCATGCGAGACAACTCATCTAAAGCATTTGAAGTAACATCCCTGTGTAGACAGGACTTCATTATGCTACTTGTTATTGTTTTCAGTGAGTCCTCACCTGCTCTTTAAAGTTCAGCATACATTACGAGAGAAAATTATTGCTCATTATTATTGTATTCCTTAATTGCCTTCTGTATTAGTGTGTTCAAAAGAATGTATTTTTTTCTCTTCTGCCCTTCTCTGCCTGCATCCAGCAGCACTCAGCATTTTCTACAGAGCTCAGAATTGCTTGCATTCTTATAAAAATGCCTCAGCCATATGGGATTTGCTGAGAGTAAATTAAAAAGTGCATGACTTGGGAAAACGCAATACTTTATACTGCATTAATTCCATAGTCATGGTATAAACACAAAGTGTTAGTATAAAGAATTTCCACAGTTTTGCAGCATTCAAGTCCACATTCTGCACAGGCCAGGAGTAGCAGGAGCTCTCCTGCCAAGGAGTGTGATGTTGTGCTAAGGGGCAGAGAACGTCAGTGCTTGTAAGTATATTGCACCAGCCAAGCTCTAGCTGCAGCCTTGCAGTTTTCCAGGCAGCTCTGCTTCCTTTAGCCAAAGGAATGTGAGCTACCGCAGCTAATTTTATGCTATATAAATAATGCTGATAGAGAGACAAGCCTGAGATTAGGTAGGTAAAGATAGACAAAATAATACATTAAATAGGAAAGTTGAAGCATTTGTTTATCAGACATATGAGTTTGTTCCTTAAGAAGCTGCAGGAATCTGACTGTAATGATGACAAATGAGAGATCTCAGAATAAGAAGATCAGTCTTGCATATAGGCAGAGCCACAATTGAGACTCTGTGTGACACAGATGTTTTTGTTGTACAGAGAAATTGGGCCCTTATATTGTGATAGAGAACATTTCCTCTTCTTAACAGCCTGCACTTGACGTGCTGACAGACTGAAGGCTGTGCTGTGTGCCTGGTGCTACTCTGCTCATCTCCTTCTGCTCCACGTCCCTTTGAGCATCCCTCTTCTGGTGGCACAACAGTGCTGGACCGAGAGCCACTGAGAACAAGGACCATCTTCTGTATAGATGCCATCAGCACTTCCACTGCTAATGTCTTATGTTACTCTTGCCTGAAGCACTTGTTTTATACAGTCTCACTCTTTGTTGGGCCTTAGAACATTCTGCACAGTCGTTGGGTTGATGTGAACAAAAGGAAGAATATGCTGATATTTTTGGTTTAGTCCATTCCTAGCAGTATTTATCCTAAGGAATAAACAGTGCAGTATCTAAAGGCCACAAATTCAGAAACTTTCAGATGCTTTTATTTGTGCAGGATCCCATGAAAGTATTGTTTTCAGAACAAGTGAACGTTGGCAACTTTTCTTGAGGACAATGAAAACTCAGCTCCTCTGACAGATGAGTTTCCATTCTGCAGTTTCCTGCACAGGGTTTCCACACTTAATATCAGACCTTCACTGTAGAAAGCACTGGTACAGTATTATGCACAATACAAAAAGAAGTAGGCACCCACCAGATTTTACCAAATGTATCCAGAGATTTCCAGAGTTTAATCTCATGGGCATGTGTTGGAATTAATTTTACAAAGACTTCAGGGTACAGTTATGACTAAGCAGGAACAGTGGGTAACAAGAAGTCTGCTTATAGGAAAAAGCTGGGAATTTGCCATAGAGCAAGATGCATGAGGTGATGTGTAGGAGAAGGCTTTTTTATAGGTTACCTACACATAGGCAGCTTTGTTGCCCTTCAGAGGTATCCATTCAGCTCACCTGTGGGCAGGCACTTTCCTTACAGAACCAGCAGAATAAGAGCATCAGGAGCCGGTGGGCAGCCTGCTCCTTCCCACTTTGGTAATGAGACTTCGCCAAAATTAGGGACATGAGGGAAGTGAGCTACTAACTGCTTTCTTCTTTAGTCTTCTTTGCAGATAGGAATCTAGACACTGGACTTTCTTCCTTCTGAGTAATATATACCTTTCCTCATTCTTCTGAGGAGTTTATACCTTGACTCACTGCTGTCCTACTTCAAAGGTGCAGAAATCAGAGGAAGATCTCTCACACCTTACTAGAATGAAGTTGTATCTTCTCACCTCAGGATGGGTAAACAGTATGTCATCTCAGCTGAGATCCTAATAAAGATGAGCGAGTTAATGTTTCGTCTTCAAGATCTAGTTAAATTCCAAGCTTCTTGTCTCAATTTAGTAAGAGAAAACACAATGTGGATTTCATTTTAAAACAGTTGAGTAGGTACAGTATCAATTTATTAATGTAAAATTATTTTCATGAAAAGCCAGAATAGAAACAAAGAATGCAAGTCTCAAAATCTGCTGAAGTGAAATTGCTCTAAGTCTAACAATGGTTCTGTTATACTCCTATACAAAAGCAAATTTGATGGCCTAATTCAGTTTCATTAAGCACTGCTTTTTAATTGTTGATGTGACTGAACAATCAAAACTGTAAAAGGCACTTGGCTAATATTCTGAGCAGTGTAAATCCTTATGAAAACTTGGTTATGACACAGCATCTACCTTTAAACAGTACCTTTCATCTCAGATAACTGAGGAATTAAGAGGATAAATAGAGCCGCCTTAGGTTTTCATGACTTCTCTGACTCTTATAGGCCTTTACAGTTTAGTAGCTCTATGTGTCACGAGGCAAACTGTTCGTGAGAGAAGTCTCCAAGAAATTCAGCACGCACAGGTTCAAAAGGGTGGTTGCTTAAAGCCCTCTTTGAAGCTTTCATACCTGTGAAATTCAAGCAAGTTTTAAATAAAAGCTCTAAAAGTGAGCCCTAGCAGCACAGTCTTCAGAGAGCTCGTGGCTGCAGAAGAGCAGACCGACAGCACAACAGCCTGTAAAGTGTGTAAGTCTGAGTTTGGTTAGCTTGTTCATGTTACCACATGCAACAAAAGGCAAGCAGAAAGGTGATTCCTCCTGTCCCACCACAGCAGTGCTCATGCTGGCTGGCTCTGGCAAGCGAGCTTCCTCCAGCCATGACCTGATTGAGAAGGATGTTGGCAGAAGCGTTGTGCAAGAGCGTACATCGCACTCAGTGACACTCGCTCTGTGTGGTGGCAGAACCTCCTTATTTGTCTCCCTTTAGTTTCCCCCTTAATTTTTTATATCAACAATTAATACTGTTCTGTAATTTTCTCCAAGTCTATGGTTGCACTAAAGATATAAAGAGGTAAGTTGTTTTTGTTTGCTTGTTTATTGTTTTTTGTTATGAACAAGGAGTCCTAGTAATAAAGAAAGTTGTTATATCCTGAGTGAAACTAACTCCTCAAAAAATCCTTTTTTTCTGGGGTTATGCATGAAAGCCAGACCTGGAGTTGGATCCTTTTTATAGAGCCATGAATAAAGAGAAAAAGAGAGAACATTCAGACAAGAGATCAGTCTATTGAGAGTGCTGGGGCTATATGACTCACTGAATTGTCTGAGTAGGTAAAAAAAAACCCACAAAGTATTAAAAGAGTAGTTGAGATCAATACAAATAAAACCCCAATTTTGTTCTCGCTGAGATCAGGGGGAAAAAGAAAGAAAATTTGGGAATATAGATTAGCTTGGTTTAAATACCTGTAAGGTAAAAAAGTTTATAGCTGGTCAGGTTCACAGACCTCGTGGAAGTGGTGTCCCCTTTCACCGTGGCTTAGGCTTTCAAGAATTCTCCAAAGTAGTAGGAACTTAGGTTACATTTCTTCATGATTTAGGCAGAAAGTGAATTAGTAGTTGAGTTTCTCCTGCTCAGGTAAAAAGAGTTGCTTTGGGTTGTGATTTTCTCAATTATTTTGGCTGAGGTGGATGCTTTTTCCACAAAGAATTACAGACTGAAGCAGACTGCATGAGAAATATTCTTTATTCTTAGTGGTCAGATTACTCATTTGAATGGTGGAATTACCTCTAAGCCTCTCTGGCACGTACCAATTCCATATCCAGTGAAAGTTTAATTATTTCTGCAAAATTAAGTGGCACTAAGACAGATTGAGAGTGTACATGGCCAAAGTTGCCTCCAACCTTTATGGGAGATAGGGAATATGTGTTAAAATGAGGAGGACACAGTAAGGCTCTCACAATCTGAACAAATGATCTCAACTCCTCCAGTGAAAGGGAGACATTAATCCTTGCTCTAATACTGGATCTTAGCTGGATCTTAGTGCAAAATTAATACTCAAATTTCTCTGAAGTTCTGGAAAATTACTTTGAAACACATTTGCCATCTGCCAGGATAAAACAATGTCAAACTAAGCCACTCAAAATGTGCAATCAATTCTTCATTAAAAATAAGGCCACCTCATTTTCAGGTGTTTTACATAGCTTAGTGTCCTTGTGTAGTTACATTCTAAATACACCTACAAGCAAACTTTTTCTTGGTGTTTTAGAATGAGTCAGTACTTCAAGCTTCTCTTGGGCTTGACTTAACCGCACCTTCTTGTCTCTGCAGACAGACTATGCATTAAATAAAAAAGCGTGATGCATAAAAACCCAAATGATGTTGTTAATAGCAAGATGCCTAGGAATGCAGCCCGATGACACATTTGGAGTGTTATTTCCAAGCAAATATTGATTGCCATTCGTAAAGAGATAGCACAAGGTGTAAAGGTATCCTGAGATCATAACCACAATTTACTGCTGTCTATGGAATGAGAATTGGTATGGACCTTTCTGCAGATACCAACCACAGTGATGAATATGGGTCACTATATTTTTTCTGCACATTCTCGACCTTTGAATTTCTGTTCCTCACTCAACTCAGTATTTCTTGAATGTATGTTTTCAATAGGTTGTTAGCTTTGGAGTGAACTATTCACCTACGTATGCTTTGTTATCCATTATAGTTCCACAAAAGTTAATTTACCACATTAGTAGTTTGGGCTCGCAGGAAGACACAAAGGATTACCATTCTATCATGTTAGACACCTACAGACACAAAATTAACTCTAAGGATTTTGTCTTCTCCATTGGTTAGGTCTCATTTTATTTAAGAGTTCAGATTAGCTGACAAGGTGTTTTTTTAGCACTACATTTCAAAGACAGAAGCTTAGCTTTGTCTAATTTAGAACAGGAATGCTCTTGAACGATAAGGGAAATTCATTTTGACTATCTGACACCATCTAGAAGAAAGGTTTGAAAGTTATATGTGCCAAGAAGCTTGGTAAACCTGCACATAAGATAAAGGTTTTCCACTATTATAATATTAAGCACTCAAGCAACTGAATGAGCATAAGCCATAAAGTCCAGCCTTGATTACTCAAGCATGTAATATAGTTTAGTGCTTCAATGTCTAAGGTGTCACCTTGGTAGGAGTTATTGAACATGTGGTCTCAACAATTGCCCTATTAAATGTGAACAGCTAACATTGCTTCTCATTATCCTTCTGCAGCACAGTCATAACCAAATAAGGCAGGAGGAGACTTTAACAGATTGGTGACTTTTAGTGAAATAATTTGACAACACAGCCAATTAACACAGTTGCCCATTCCAGAAATGTGATTTGTTCTGTCCATGTCCTTCAGATTCTTGCAGCTGAGGATAATTCTTCCTGATCCTCAGAAGACTTTAACAAACCAAAAATGGACTGGAGCGGAAAGCCAATCATTACATAGCCTATTTGAAGGAGACTCCTGTATGAACAGGCAATCTCAGAGCATCAAGACATGGAAAGTACTCTAGTAACTGACTGCCTGAAGTGTGCAAGGCAAGTTCTACATACATTTTTAGTGTGGAGGAGATTATCGTCTTGTACACAGAGAACTGCAAAGAAATAGATGGCACTAGGAAAATAATGAATGGTAGTATAATTTATGAGGCAAATTTATGTTGCAGTAGAGGAAGCTTTGTGAGATGCCATTTTCCCCAAGTTTCATGGGTTCCCATATCAAATTAACTCAGTTTGCAGGCATAAAGTCAGATTATGACTGTCAAGATCCTTTCTCTCCCATCTCCCCTATCATTGCCACTGAAAAAATTCTGTCCTTTATACTATTAGCACAGACATTTTTGTGTAACCTTTCACACCTTCAGTCTTGCCAGTGACCTCATTACACTTCTGTGCCTTACATCTGTTTCAGTACAGCCATTCTCTGATGAGAATCCAACAGTTAAGTGTGTAAGTCAGCCTGCAGGGTACAAGGTGCCTTGGAAATAGCAAGATGTGAATTTCAGAGTAGAGTCTGAGATTGTGAGACTGGCAACCAGCAAAAACATCAACCATCTGTAAATCTGATACAGAAATAACTGAACAGAATGAATATCAATAAGGCAGCTGATGTGCCAACATTTCTACTTACTGTACTAAATATCTCCACATTACTTATACTTCATTTTTCTCTCATTTTCCTTGTTGTATGTTTCTCTACTTCTTGTTGTCAATTACTAGATGTTATAACACTACAGTCATTATTTCGTATCTCCTACGCTAATCACTGGCTCATTCCCTTCAGATCCTAAGGGAGAGAATTATAAAAAACTAACAAAAAAAAAAAAAGAAAAAGGCAAAAGCTATTTTTAATTCTGGGAGAGAGAAGAGTGAAAAGTTAATTGCCAAAATAGTTTCTGAGACATTACACAGCCAAGAACAGTATCTTTCATTTTACCTCTACAGCTCAAACAGGGATCATAAATACCCATTTGTTGAGCAGGGAAATAACTGACGGCATTTACCAGGGCACTCATTTATGACCAGATGCCTATAGTCATTAATTGTTGTAATTGACATAGGAAGGACAGCACTCACCATTGTTCTGCTCCCCTTTCCCCACTCCCAGATCCTGAAGAAAGTATTCATATAACTTTGAGAACATTTAGCTCTTTGTTGTCTTGGACTAGATAAACCACTTTTCCAAGCTAGCAACAACCTCACACAATTTCTCTGATGAGCTTAGATACCATGGTGACAGTAGAAATATCTAGGATAATAGACATAAAAATAAGAAAGTTATTTTTTTGAGAATCACTGCAGGGAAAGGTCTTACACTTTTCTTCTAAAATTTGATGCTGAGCTAATTATCTTGATGTATAAAACAAAGCTTTTTGCAACAAAGACAGGATTACAGTCAGCTAAGATTTCAGGAAAATTATCCTGCATGGCAAGCGAAGTCAAGGATTTTACTCAGCTAATATAACCCAAAAATGCATTCTTTTTCTCTTTTCAGATATGGCCAGGCTAAAGATCCAGTTGATCAGCATTCCAGGCTACTGTGAAATGCTATATCCATTTTTACAGATGAGTAAGCTGAGATGCACAGTGTAGCGTCAGTCAAAATAAAAGTTCAAAGAAGTTTTATAGTCTGATCAGTAGCCAGAAATGCTTTTGACTTTTTAGAGAAAAAGGCATATTTTAGAAGGTGAAGACTGGTCTATATGTAGAAATACTTGAATAAGGCATCTTTTTCAGCCACAGCATTTTATATTGTGCAGGATGTGATCACAATAATACTCAGAATTAATGGTAGGAGATTAAGGATGGTCTCTTGGGCATTAGAAAGAACTGTATATTACTAATAACTGTTCTTTCTAATCATAATATAGTGCAAACAAAGTAAATTGTATCATCATTATCTTTGTACTGTGGTGTGTGATTTGGCTATGAAAAACAATGAGTAGATCTAGTATTAGTATTACCTGTATTACATCACAAAGCAAAGATCAGGTTTCCATTGTGCAGCTCATTTTAATTCTTATTAGTAGTTATTTCCACCTCCAGAAAACAACATATTTTATACAAGATCTCACATGGCACAAGCAGAATTCAGTACCCTACAGGCAGTGTGGGGACTTCCTTTCCCTGGAATCCAGAGGAATTAATGTCCATTGCAGATATGTAGTGTCAGCCTGCCTTTGGTACTTCACAGATTTCCATCCTCTAATTAAGGATGAAGGAAGCATGTGTCCCTCACTGAACCCAGCTGTCTTGGAGGAGAACTTGCTGAGAGCTATTGTTAGGAAGAGGAATGAGGTAGTCTTTTCCTTCTCCGACTTGATAAAAATAGACTACCATACCAGCAAGTGACCCGGGTAAACAATAAGATCCTAAATTAAAGAACGGTCAATAAAGCAAGAAAAAGCAAAGAATTACCATGCATGGACTTGCCTACTCATCAGAGCATGGATAAACGTGGCTATGCTGATGTAAATATGGTTAGAATGTACTGTATGGTTTATTTAGATGCATCCTTTCATCAGTACTTGGTGCTGTGCTGTCACAACTATTTTGCATTTAAAAAAATCACATCGACAACAGAGAAAGAAGGGTGCTGCAGCTATGTGGTATTTTTCTACTGAAGTTCAATTGCCCAATGGCCTGCCCCACGCCATCCCACTCTTTTCATTGTGTTTTTCTTCATGTTGCTATGTTACTGTTGGCCACTTGGCAAAGGTCACAAAAGAACTATCTGGAAGTTTAAAGTATTAAATCTGCAGTGGTTTGACAAGATTTTTTCTCCAACAGAGATGAAAAAAAAAAGAGTGCATGCAATCTGGCCGCATCTGAATGCCAAAAGAAATATGACAGCTCTTAATGTCTGGAAAAGGCTTTAAAAATAATAAAAAAAATTCATTTATTTATTTCTTTTTTGGATCTTGTGTCCTAAGAGTCTTAGGAAATCACTCAGCCAATTTTTTTTCAGTAGCTTTTGAACCTGTTGTAATTCCTGGACCATTTCCAACGTAATATGATCAAGGACTAATGGGCTTAAAAGTTTATGTCCTCACAGGCTTTGTGTAAATCAGGGAATAGGGAAAAAGATGGAAATGAATGCCCCTGCAGTTGGAAAGACTGAAACAAATCCTCAAGTATTCATTAGGTTTGCCATGGCCAGGTGATCACCACATGTCTGTGCATTTATCATAATACCTGTCCGCTCTTTCTCTCTTCACAGCCACAAGTCTTGGGGTGGCACACATGCACTGCAAGAGCAGGGAGATGGCTCTGCAGTGCTGAATGCGAGAAGGTACAGAAACACTGTGCAAAGTCTGCATTAATTCTGATGTTTGTGGAGTAATTCAGCTTTTACCTCTTGCTTGGCACTGTTGTTTTTTTCCTAGAACAAAATAAATAATTCATTGCCAATCTTAGTGTTACAATAGATCTGCACAGGCTCATGGCTGACAAGGAAAACGGAAACCTCAATGAACAAATAAGGTCCAATAAAGTCTGTGAGAAGCTATTATTGATAAGACAGACTTTTTATTTTATTATTTTTTTATCCCACTTCTATCTTTCTTCTTTCCAGAAACTTTCTCTGGTTTTGGTCTCTTTTTCCTATAGCTATCTCACCAATTCACTCTCACCCCAGGACTGCTACTTTCTCTACAGTGCCCTCTCTGCCACCCAATTATACTGAAGCGAAGGTATTCATTTTGTCAGTTTCCCCTGGGTCTAGTTTATTGGACACTGTTTAGCAACTGGCAAAATATTGTTTTAATAAAGTTCAAGAGGAGAAAATATTGACCCTAAAAATGAACACATACTTTTAGTGGATTCTTTTATCTTAATGGCAATACGAGAGAGAATTTCTGGATGATTACTACTGGGATGGAGGATAGTGAACTGACTTCAAATATGCAAAGCTTCTAAGATAGTAGCATTGATTGTAACATTCATTCTTTAGCTCCAGCAATACGTATGTGTCCTTTCTTTACTTCTGGTAGTTTTTTCTTAAACTGAAGAGTTTAAAGACAGATTTCTTCATAGTATAACCCCTATATAACCCCTATCAGTGTCCTTTTGTTATACAAGGTTATAAACCTTAGTTTACCACAGAGGACCAAGAAAGATACCACTTTTAGATGCCCCACACTCGCTAGCAAAGTTGTTCAAAAAATGCAGCTTACTGCTTTTAAGTGGATTGCACTGCTTTAATTACCTGTATTTTAAATAAGGGTCAAAATAAGCACTGCAGAACATTTACAAATTATTTTCACGAAGACTTCAGTTTGCAGACATAGAAACACAAACCACTCTTGTCTGGGGGAAAAGAAAAGAAAAACAGCATATTTTTTTTTCATGAAGAGAACGCTATACTAACACCCTGCTGCAGAAACTGACTTCAGGCATCCTTCTGTAATTAACACGGGTGGGACACGGAAAATCCCCTGTAGCACGATAAGAATCCCCATTCCTGAATGAGGAAATGAATGAAATAAAGGTGACTTCATTATTTACATTACACGAAGGAATCCGGAAGCGTAGCACGCAATACGGCGCTCTCCGTGTGTCGGCAGGAGCCGAGCCGCCCCGCGCTCTTGGCCGCCCTCCCGCGGGCAGCGGGACGACTCTAGCCGAGCCTCGGCCTTCCCCTTCTCTTCGCCGCAGCCGGCGGACGGCCGCGGCGCGCCTACAACTCCCGTCAGGCCACGGCGTAGGGTTTAGGCCCCGCCGCACGGCGGCCTCGGGCTGCCGCTGCCGGCGTGAAGCGGCTTGAAACGGCGTTCGCTGATCCTCACAAGCACCGGGGTGGGAGCGGCTGCGGGACCTCGCCCCGTCTGGCAGGGAGGCGAGCGGAGCGGAGCGGCGCTCCCCTACTCTCCGGAGGCGCCGCCGAAGGCAGCCCCGCGCCCCGTGGGCCTTCTCCGGGTGCGGCGGCGGCGGCCCCCGCCTCCTCTCGCCAAGATGGCGGCGCCGTTGGCGGTAAATTCGGGTAAGAGGAACCCGCGCAGCCCATCCTCGCACTTGTGGGTGGCGGCGCCGGGCGCGGCTTTGCTGGGCGAGTGGCCGAGTTCCGCCCGCCCCGCGCCGGACGGGAGAGAATAGCGAGGCACCCGGTTCTCGGGACCGCCGGGGTGGGGAGGGAGGGCTCCGTGCGGGCCTGGCCCGGCCGTCAGGGCTGCGGAAGGTGCGAGCTGCCACCCTGCCCGGGTGCTGCTGAGAGCGGCCGCTCGGTTCGGGGTGGGCTGTGCTAACTTAGTGAGTTTGTACTGCGCTCTTAATAGCATGTGTAATAAAATGCCAAAAAACCCAACCAACCAAAAAAACAAACAGCAGACAAACCAAACGAGAACAACCACCAAACCGAAAGCTACGTCTGATCTTTGAGTGGTGCTGTGTAGAGCCAGGAGTTGGATTTGGTGACCCTTATGGGTCTCTTCCAGCTCAGGATGTTCTGTGATTCCTTGTCATACGGTCTAGCACCTCCCCTCTGAAGCAGGGCCAGCTTAGTGCAGCGGCCTGGGGCTTTGATCCAAATGAGTTTTGGGCGTTTCTGAGGATGGGGATTCTCCCAGAAAAAACTGTGGGCCTCTGCTCAAATGTTTGACAGCCCTCGTGGTAATTTCATTTCATGAGAGCTAATTCTTCTCCTGGATTATCTCTTTATTTTCTTTGCCCAGTGCCACTAGGTAGTTGAAGAGAACAAGCTGCTGTTCCCCAGTTAGCCTTTTATTCTTAAGACTGAAGAATGGCAGTTCTTTCAGCCTTCTCCTCGTTCCTTATGTTCTCTGCCTGCCTACTTCATTGTCTTGCTTGGTCTGGAAAGCCCAAAACTCAGCACAGTACTGGAGCTGGAGCAGTACTGTCTCAGAGATCACTTGTGTGCAGAGGCTGCCCCTTCTGTGAGGATGTTCAACTTCTTGTCTGCCAGGACACATGGGTGCTTTACTGTAAAGTTGCCTTCTCCAGCCTGTATTGTTGCATAGTTATTCGCTCTCAGATGCAGGACTTTGCATTTGCTAGACTTGAACTAAGTTAAAATGGAAAGCACAGAGACATTCTGAAAAGTGATTGTGACTGTGACTACTAGAATGTGGGTACGGCCAGAAAGTAGTGTATGTCATAGTGAGGCACCTAATAAAGCCATCAGATTTTAAATGCTCAACTCCCACATCAAGCAAGGAATCGACTTACATAAAAGGTGTCTTGATCTAAATGAAACAATTACACCCTGTGCCCCCACCTCAGAAAATGTTAATAAAACAGTCTTCATCTGAGGGTGAAGGATGGGGGACTATTCCTACAATCCCCCAGAGTCTGAACAGTGACTTTTGTTAAAGTGAAAATGGTATAATTCAGGTGGGTCTAGACTTTCTTGTTACGTAATTTGTACAACTAATTCTTTAGCCTTACAGGTAAAAGAAAAATAGATGTAGAAGGTGGAAACTTGTACACGAAAGACAAGATAAAAATTAAGCCAGATGTAGCATTAGAACTAATGGACATTTTGCCTTAGATTATCATGTGTTGTTTGTACAGTACAGACCTAGCAGGGACAAATCTGTAGCTTCACAGAAAGTTCAGGCATAAGCATCAGCTGCTGTTGTCAAAAGAAGCAGCCCAGCTTGTTCTTGCATACCCTGGTAGGATGGACAGTCCTAAAACTGGAATAAGTTTTTCAAAAGTTAGTATGGTCACTAGATGAAGGAAAATGACCCAGTTGATTTTCATCCTGGTTGTTTATTCCTTTCTCTGCACATCTTTGTGCTTATATAGTTTATGCCTGTCACAGAGCAAACTGGGTTATAGATATGATCATTCTTTTGGTAGTGTCTTGTGTGTAGAATCTGAAACTTCCATGATTACAGATGATCCTTAACAAGGGAAACATTTTGGTACTTCTTGTAATGTGGGCCTTATAATCTTGAGTGTTTCTTTTCTCTCTGTTTTTTTTTAGTGGGCTGTTAGTTGTAGGTGGCAGTTGTCACTGTACAGGGTGATACTGCTAGAAGTCTGAGGAATAGGTTGGCATACTGTTTTCATGAGACCTGAGGCTCATGGGGAAAATTTTAATGTAGTCTTCATACTGCAAGCTTTGGTTTGTGAATGATGCTGCTTCTAGTGAGTACTGACAGCTGTAGTACTGAATTCGGGTTTGGAGTATGCAAAGGAAATTCCTTTTCAGTATTGAGGAGGAGGAGAGATTCTGCAATAGGGTCAGACTTGACTTAAATTTGTGATTGCTGGCTTCCAGAAATAACCTAGTCTCTTCTCAATGTACTGAGGTAATTATTTGTGCTGATCTATTTCTATTAAAGCAAATTCACATCTTTAAGAAACTGATGCAGAATGATAGCAGCAAATGTGTTATGAATCCAAAGTATTTTTTTTTTTAATTGGAGTGAGAAGGGTGAACAAATGTAAAAATGTCTTTAGGTTTATGATTTCTAGTACTTATATAACATTGTCTTTATACTTATGATATTTTATTCTGCATAGTCTGATGATGCATCACGTTTGGATAGCACAATTGTTTGCTTATAGTCTCTCTTATTGAGTATTTCATTGTTTTGGTCATTCTACCAAGAACAGAAAGCAGGAAGCCTGCCTTGCTGAATTTCATTCAGCTTCAAGTTCTGCTGCTCAGTTTGTACTTATTCTTTAATCTTACTGAAGTTTGTTGAATTTCTTAGGTATATAAGGACACAAGGTGGTGATTTTCAGCCCCAAAACTTACCTGCTTGCATCATCTTGTCTGTTTCTCTAAATCAATTAAGTTTTATACTGGATGATTGTTGTTTTGTGTACTGTAGAAGGCAAAATATATTTTGCTTGGTATGTGTAACAATCCATACTTGTCAAGCTGGGACTGTCACTAAAAAAAGCCTATTGAAAATACTATATGAAGAATTCTTCCTATTTCAAATGCTTTTTCTTTTTGTTTTATTTCTTTCTATTTTTAAAAATTTCTATTTTTATTTCTGACGATGTTATTTCTCCTTTTAGCTGCCAGCTTGTGGGGTCCATATAAGGACATATGGCAGACTGTAATGAATGCCATTTGGAAAAGGCAACCTGAAGCCATTCATCGCCTCGACCAGGTCTTAAAGAAACACAGATCTGACTTCATTTCTCTCTTCAGAAATCCGGTACTGGACTAATGCTCTTGCAGAATGATTTGGAGAACCAATGATTTACTGTTTTGTATTGTTGGACTGCATACTATTTAGGCACTGACTGTGCTTTTTATTCTACTTTTTTACAGTACATTACACAAATGTCTTACAGAAATCTTGTTCTGTTCTATGAAGAGAAATAGCTTGAAAAATACATGTTATTTTGCCTCTTGTAGAGGATAACTGTA
Source organism: Centrocercus urophasianus (assembly GCF_019232065.1). Classification (NCBI taxonomy): domain Eukaryota; kingdom Metazoa; phylum Chordata; class Aves; order Galliformes; family Phasianidae; genus Centrocercus; species Centrocercus urophasianus. Next base: position 45,632,832 of record NW_024884697.1, on the reverse strand, counting down.
ACATTTTTCTTCTGATTACTTGAATGTTTTGAAAGGAACAGTAAGAGCATCTGATTATCCATTGGTTCAGTGTTGCTTTTTCCCAAGTACTCTTGCTTGTCTGAAATGAAGCACAAAGCTATTTCTTCTGGCTTTGGTCCTTGCTCGTGCTTCAGTCGGTTAGATAAATGAGCCTGCTGAACAGGTAAACGTGTGAGTTTATGAAATATACAATATAAATTGCTCAGAGTAGGAGATGATTTGAAAAATTTCACTGCTTCCTGACTAGTGGATCACAAGGTAGTAGCTGTAAATGTCTTCTGTTGTTACTTCTGAAGTAGTGTATAGCTTTACAAGACTGGTAGATCAGAAAATTTAACAGTGAGATATGGAGATTTGTCTGCATATTTGAGTGTCTGAGTTTAAGAGAAAAAATTATGATGTAAAAAATAGTGATCTGGAGAAAAGCAGCAGTTCTGATCAACGTTCCTGGTATCTTTCATTGAACTGATACTAATTTCTGTAGAGAATTTTATCAAAATTTAATTTTCAGCTCTGTTATTTTCAGTAAATTAACAATGATTGTGTAATACTGTTTTTGCTATGTTCTAACTACAAGACCATTGCTGTGCAAGTGTAAAGCATTTTTAGGATGCCTTTGGTATCTTCATGTTTAGAAATGCTGCCTTTGTTTTTAAGATGACAATCTAACCTGTCAGAACTGTATTTGTGAGGAAGGATTAAAGTGTAAAGCTTCATTCAGTTTTTCAACTTGCCATTTTGAATAACTTCCGATGCTTGTTTCTCTTCCAGCCAAAGAATGTTCAGCAGCACGAGAAAGTTCAGAAAGCAAGTACAGAAGGGGTTGCTATCCAGGGTCAACAGGGAACCAGGCTTTTGCCAGAGCAACTCATCAGAGAAGCCTTTATCCTCAGTGACCTCTTTGATATCGGAGAGTTGGCAGCTGTTGAGCTTCTTCTAGCTGGTGAGAAGGGAAAATATTTAAGAGCTGGACAAAGCCAGCTTAAATAGAGTCTTCCTTTTTATCTTAAGTGATGCTTAACATGAATGCATGATTCTGTCAAGACCTGACTTTCCTAACATCTAGAATGGTCTTTAAGTGAACTCTACTACCTGCTATCATTTAACATAAAGGCAGTGTTCTGAACTTTTATGTTTATGTCTTACGCAGATTTTGCAAAAGGGGGTAACATGATTTTTTAAAATAATTTATTTGTCTATCACTGAACTTAAGCATAGTTTTAAAATAATTTAAGTAGTTTAAAAGTAGACCTTGGTTCTGGAAATTATGTATTAGTTACGTATTATTATGTAGCTGCATTTAGTTATAATCTAATAAATGATTAATAAGGGATGTATTCTGGAAAGAGTCTTCCAGATAAAAAATTGATTTCAATGTTACTAAAATATAATATCTTAATTATCATTATTAGTTAGGTTCATCATTAACTTTTTTTCAAATTCATAAGGAAATGGCTTGTTAGTTTTGTCACGTTTGGAAAGACACCTTGAAGCCAGTCTCAATTTCTGTTTGGAACTTGTTTCTTTTTATGTAAATTGAGGCAGAAAATTCAATTTTGAACAGAAAAAAAAATTTTTCTGGTAATTAGCTTGGACTGGTTATTAAGATAGGCAGATATTGCAAATGCCGTTTGAACTAGGTTATTTATTGACGTGCACTTCTACTCTTAAGCTTGTGAAATTTTTAATAGTTGAATATGAGTTTTAATATCATCCAAAATACCTATAATTTCTTGGAAACACCTGAAACAAATCAAAGTGATGGTAACAATGCTTGCCTTGAATGCTATGTTTATGTTTCAATTAGAAATAAAGCGATGCAAAGCTGTCATCAAAATGCGTATGCTCAAATTTCCTTGGATATTCTGTGCATTTTCACTCAATAGGAGAACACCAGCAACCTCATTTTCCTGGCCTTACAAGAGGTCTTGTGGCTGTGCTGTTGTACTGGGATGGAAAAAGATGCATAGCTAATTCACTACGAACCCTCATCCAGTCACGCCAAGGCAAGACTTGGACATTGGAACTCAGGTCTGTATTAGGGTTAGCTACTTTTAATGCTTTTAAATGGTTTAGACTTGTGGGAATGCAGATATTCTCAGGTTTGTCTTACTTATAACCGAATGCTGTAGCTTTCATGCTTAAACATAACGTTCTCTGTCTTAGTGATACAAATAACAAATTATGAGGATACCCATTTTATTTTCAGTTCTTTCATACTGCTTCAGCTTTTAGCAGTGTTTTGCTTCACACACCCTCCCAGTTAGTGCTGCTCAAACCAGTGATGATTACTCAGTATTTGAGAGACTGAATTTCTGCCTGTGCTGTGTTCTGACTTCCCACATCCCACAAAGCAGAGAATTGTACTGCTGCCTCTACTTAAGATGGATGCACTGTCCACTGGCGAGCATAATGGTTTTTTTGGACTAAAACCATTATGCACTCTTTAGTTCCAGTGCACAGTGATTGCTTAAATAGAGAAAGAATAAAATAATGTGTTATGGCATAAACTTAAATTCTGCAACTTAAAAGAAAGTATTGCTTTAAAAATTTTGCTGCTTCTGTAGGATGTATATAATTGGACAAATGCATTTGCTAGTGAGAAAGAGCAAATGTGAGCTTATGAATTATGTACATCTTATATAAAATACTTTTGCCTTTTGATAGAAATCTTAACCTACCTAATCCATGTTGTACTCTCCTCATATTCCATGTTCTTGAACCTAGTTACCTACACACTTTGTATCCATTCAGCGTGTTTTGAGAGCGCTGCTTACTCATCGCTGTTGTACATTTGATTATTTTATATATATAATGTAGGTGTACATTTTATGTCAGCTAGCATATGCGGTTGATGGGATTCATTGTTTTAGAATTCCTCTGGGACTGAGAATAATATGATTAATTGTTAAATTTATATTTCTCTCTGTTACAGTCAAGAGCTAGTGTCCATGACAACACGCTTTACAGATGACCTAATGGAGCAGGGTTTGACTCAGAAAATCCTCACACTCGTGTCTCAAATTGATTTAAACCATGAATTTGATAAACTCCAGAGGGAGCGAGGATTGGGCAGTGAGAAACATCGCAAAGAGGTAAAGAGGGGACTGGGTGTAATTATTCTTCCAAATGACTGCATAGGGCAAAATGTTGTTAGATCACAAGGAGATAAAGATTGATTTTTTTTTTTCTCCCTACTTTCTGGTTTCTTTTCTCTACCTTTGGAAGCATGGTTACTATTTGAGACACAAAGGTATTTACTCATACTTACTTGGTAGTAATCCAAATTACTACCAGCATTTCTGTTTCTGTGTTCCTCCTTTTTATTAGGACACACGTTATCTTTAACGAAGAAGACGAATTAAGGGCTGTATACAAGAAAATGTAATATTTATATGTAGTGAAATTTTCTTTTGCTATTTTATTCTTAGGAGTAAATTTAACCATCTGCTTTCATCACCACCATTATCACCACTAAGAAAAAAAAAAAAGGAGTAGAATACAATAAAAATAGAAAAATAAAATTCACAAATGTTTAGAACGGAATGAAACCAGGTCTAGTCAGGCAAATAATTCATTTTTTAATTATCCATTTATGTTAATGTGATCAGAAGCATCTCAAATTGTAAGCATTAAAAACTGCTTGAAAACTAGTTCTCATTTTTGTACTCCTTGGAATTAATTGAGACTAGTACTAGCAGTAGAGTGTATTTGCAATAGGAAGATTTTAAACATTTAAATATTTTATCTCCAGCTCCTTCTGATATGTGATGTATCTAAAAATTATTCTATGATGTAATCAGTTAATTTATTTTCTGCCAAGTAACCAGTTTTATATTTTTGCTACTTATGTAGAAACTATGCAAAGAATTTCCTTGTAGTTTTTTGTATGTACTGCGTTTATTGCTGCAAAAATTCTGTGTAGATTCATGCCTCTGGACTTTGACTGTCATGCTGGTTTGCATATTGTCATAATCAGAGATATCGTGTCACACCTCACATGAAATGGCAGGAAGTATGAAGGCATTTAACAGGAAAAAATGTGCCTTTTGTTGTTCAACAACGAAAAAAATATCAGCATTGTCTCCTGCTGTTTTTAGAGTTGTTTTTCACTTACTGTAGTCATAATAATTGACTGCAAAAGTCAAATTCATTGTGTTGCTAATACATTTATATGCTCTTATTGCTAGTACATTTATATACTCTTATTTCTTTTGAAAAGGTTTCTGATCTCATCAAAGAATGCCGACAGTCCTTGGCTGAAAGTCTCTTTGTCTGGACCTGCCAGTCACCGCTGAGTAAGGATGACACCCTAATCCTCATAAGTTACTTGGAGAAAGTAACAGTAGAAGCTGATGGCTCGTTGGACAGCGTCAACTTGTCTCTTCTCATGGCACTCCTCTACTGCTTTGATGTCAGCTTTCTGGAACAAGGCACAGAGGATCGTGAAGGTAACGCTGACAGATCTCTTTCTCAGGGAGGTTATACTGTGCAGATGGATACATTGTTATTTAACCAGTTTTGTTATTTGTTTATAACAAATTGGTAGAATTTTGCATGTTTGTTTCCACGTTCACGGGGTGATGGTGTTGCCTTTGGGGCTTTGTTTTTCTTCAAGATCTGATGCACCGGCTCCCTCTACTAGCAGAAAGACAGTACATAGCAACAATACACACTCGTCTTCAGGAGTCTCAGCCTTGGAAACTACCAGGCTTACAAGCGACGGTTAGATTAGCCTGGGCACTGGCTTTACGAGGAATATCCCAGCTGTCTGACGTGACAGGTAAATTACCACAAAGTCAGTCGCTGCACTTCATTATTCTGAGCTTGCAAGTCAAAGTATGTTGACTTCTAGAAGCACTGGTATTTGCTTTTGTGATAAAGCTGCTGTTGACACTCCTGCTAAGCTTTCTCAGTATGTGCATTTGGTTGTTGCTTTGATACGTACACAGATTTAGAAATCATTAGTCATTAGACATTAATATTGTATGGTGTCTCATTGAAGTGAAAGGGATTTTAATACATTGAAAAATGTGAAAAATTGCATCTTATCTGCTTTAATGGAACTTGAAACTGAAATTAAAAATAGATTCATGTTTATGACTTTTTGCCTCTGGAGATACTAAACCTCAGTATCTGAAGAGGACAGATCTCTTTTTTTTTTTTTTTTTTCTCCTGTACTTCACAAGCTGTCCATGTTCCCTACTAAGTCAGAATCCAGTCTTCTACAGAATATTTGTTAAAGAAATTGTAAACATTGTAATTTACGTTAAATTAAAGTTGGTTTGTACTTCTTAGTTCACAGCCTTAGATTTGGTGAGGTAAACGCATTATGCTCTTTATCTTACTTGCAGAAGAAAATTGAAACTACTACCCTACATTAAATTGTCTTTTCTAGTCTGGAGTTTTCCTGTGCAGTGGAAAAAAGGCTTAGTGGATAGAAGCATGCTGGCTTGTTTTTCAGACAGATATTCTGAAATACGTTACTTTGTTAACAGATAGTAGTGATTTATTTTTTCTGTATGCTGTAATTTATATTTTTTCAATCGCTCAGCTCTTGCAGAATTCACTGAGGCAGATGAAGCCATGGCAGAGCTGGCGGTTGCTGATAATGTCTTTCTGTTCCTGACGGAATCTGTTGTGGGATCTGAAAATTTCTACCAGGAGGAGTTTTATATTCGCAAGATTCATAACCTCGTCACAGACTTCCTTGCGCTCATGCCAATGAAAGTAAGCTTTTTTCTGCAAATAGCAGTTCTTGAGGAATGTGGCCATGTCTTCTATAGTTCAAAACTTAGGTCAGAAAATGTAGAGAATCTGACATCAGCCTTCAAAACTCTTTTGTGGAATCCATAACATTTGGGATTTGTTTTCCACAGTGAAGCACTTTAAAAACCATGTTTTATTTCAGTGTGGTGAGATTTGCAAAGCAAGCTATTGTGGTGGTTGTGGTTTGGTTTTGTTTTAAATGCTCAGAATCTGAATGAATTCTGAGGTTGTTGGCACTATGTGTACTTTTTATCTTTTTTTTTCTCTTCTGATACAGGCAGTAGTATAACCTAAAGGAACAGACTGTTTTTGTCCTTCATTGTTTATTTCATTCTTCTACTGACAAACTTTTGCATGTTTAAAGGGAAGGATTCTGCTATTTCTTTTAGTACCACCAGTTGTTGGTTGAAGAGCTAGAACAGAAATGCTGCAAAAGGGTTTTAAAAAGTTTGAAGCAGTTACAACAGTTTTATTTGTGTAAGAGCTCATATTTGGGCATGGAAAATTAAAATTCTATGGAAATACTTTTATTTAATTGATAGAAGCTTTATTTTGTGACCTTCATTGTGGTGAGCTGTAACTGGAGTTGCAAATAATTACTTCTTTCAATGAGGGAAAAGAAGGAGGATTTTAAAATACATTATGTTCTCGTTCTGCCAGTTTACAATGAACAATATTGGCAGGAACACATTATTTGAGCCTTGAGAATCTCTGAGTGCACATATAATCAAGCTGGAGATAGCTTTTATCTTTAATCCTAACTTATAATCTGTTGGTTTTATGTGTTGTTTTCTGAAACTGTCTGTTTAACTCACAGAATATCCATGGAACAAATGTCATTTCAAGCAAATTTTTGTAGATAACTTTAGCAGTGTACTTCTGCTGCAGTGGTTGCCTGTGTACAAAACTTACTGCATTGTAACAGACTTTGGACTTTGTTTGAAGGCTGCCTACAGTGGTGTCTTCTGTAATACAGAAGCAGTAGCCCTTAGGAATATTTTGAGTAGATGAGCAGTATGTGAGGTGTATGTTATGAAAGTTCCTCGAACAATCAGGTGCTAACATGTTTGAATCTGGGAACTTTTTTATGATGGCTTTTCTTTTTTATGAGGTGGTTGTGAGGAGAGCGGTGTTTCACCAGAGATGAAGTATGTTCTTGTGTTTGTACCAAATTTCATGAAAGAGATATAGGCAGATTATTTGAATGGAGGTGGAAGAGCTGGGGACTGACTCAGGCTCAAGTTGCTGACTTCATAGTTGCGCATCTGGCCCCATTTCCTGTATCCCAGAGAGCTGCATGAAAACCCCAAGGCTGTTTGTTGGTTTGTTGTTGTGTCTCTCTTTGTTGAACAATGGAATGGCAGGCTCTAGGAAGAGTACTTCAGGTTTTTTGCTTTGGTTCAGACCTGTGGTTTGTTGCACTTCATGCCTAATTATGAAGAGAGATTCTTCACTAGAAATAGGATTTTGTAAGAAGTCCATGGACAAAATTCTGAACACTGGCTCATATTCCTGCTTGACAGAGGCCAGTGCCAGTTGTTTTAGGGGAAAGAATCATTGGCAGGCAATTAGGATGTAGCTGTAGAAAGGATTCTTTTGTTCAGCTACAGTTATTCAGTACTTAGCTTTTGAGTTATTTCTACTGAGTCTCAATTTTTAGGGAAATAGAAATGTTTGCTTTGCAAGGTCCCTTTTCTATTAAGACATTTATAATCTTTGTTTAGTTTTATTTAAATCTGTAACTTGGCATTTTATTAAATCTTCTGTATAGTTCTAGTACATTTGCTGCTTGTCAGTGATGGTTTGGATAAATCTTTTGGTTGACTGCATTATACATACAATTTTACAGTTAGCTTTAGTAACTATGATAATTCACTATTTCACTTACCATCACTGTTTTGTCCATGTATTGGTTTTGTTAGTATACTGGTTTAGATACTTTGCTCTTACCCTTTTCATAGTTACCCCTAATTTTAACTGACTTTCTGAGACAGCTCAGTTCTTTAGCTGATAATCCAGTTCTGCAATTCAAGTTATATTATAGAGCTGTGAACTTATCTCTGTTGGGCATCAGTGCATTTTAATTTGCGGTGTGTGGAATTGGCTGCTTCTCAATCTTTGTTTAACAGAACTGAGCTTTTATCCCATGGCTTTTTTATCCCATGGCGTGCTTTGTGAAAGGCTTTTTGGCAACAAAATTAAATCCTTTTTTTTGTTGTTGTTTTTTTTTTTTTTTTTTTTTAATAAATCTGGTTTTTTTGGCATTTTTGTTTTTTGGTAATTTTGCAGGACTGACTAAAATACTGTTTTTTTTTTTTTCCTCATTGCTTCGTTTTTTTTATTGTAATGCTATTAGTTGGTATAGACATTATTCCTACATCCAAAGCAATTGCACCAATCCAAAACTTTTCAAAAGATGAACTAGCTGTATTTAGAAGTAGCCTTAGGCTGCTAAGAAAGGTGCACTCCAGAGATCTTTCTATAGAAGACAGTATTTCCTGGTATTTTCTAATACTCTTTACTCCCTTTGGATCACAGCCAAACATTCTGTGAAATCTGGCTAACTTTAGCTTGCTCTCAAAATAAAAAAAAAAAGGATTTACCTTTTACAGTCAAACCAGGGCATCTGGTGAAGTCAGGGCCTTGGCGGTAAAAATGTGACGGAACCAATCTTTGAATGTAAGATGTGTTATAAATAAATCAATGAAATTTTAGAATTTGCTTATTTCTGCAATTGTATCTCGTTCTTAGCTAAATACAGAATGGTATTTTTCTCCAATTCTTAAATTGCATAGGTGAAGCAGCTGAGAAACCGTGCTGATGAAGATGCTCGCATGATCCACATGAGTATTCAGATGGGAAACGATCCGCCTATTTCTCTTCGGAGAGATCTGGAGCATTTAATGCTTTTAGTAAGCCCTATTTTCTTCTGAATTATCATAGGAAAAAAGTATCACTTTCCTTATTCATCAGAAAGCCTGTGTTTAAATGATAAACTTCAGTGCTGGGTCTTGCCCTCTTTGGATTGAATTTGTTTTCTTACATAAGCATTGACCCTTGTTGTAAGTTTTTGTGGAAAGAGTGTACTGCCCTGCCTTCTGATGTTGAAGCATCGGTTCTTTCCTGTTTAGTGAGTAAATACTGCATTGTTTCTCCTGGTGGAAAAATTATTGAGCTGTTGTTGTTGTAGAAAATGTTACATATCTATAATTTAACTTATAGCAAGATTTCTTTAAAATAACTGTTTTCTTAAGCATAATATATCATAATATATGTTATATTATAGATTATTATAATGTGATATATATTAAAAACACATTATTTTAATGTAACTTAGAAACAACCTTTATTCTTAAAATTCTTATTGTTGAAGTTCAGATCTGACAAAAAGAATTTAAGTTCTAAACACCTGTGTGTATAGATGCCTTACTGTTCACCCAATGTTTGATCTTTCTGTAATTGTTCAAAATTTTCTGTAGTAAATAGGGAGAAAACTGGTTCTTTTTCCCCATTATTGCCAATTAATGTGATAATGATTTAAATAATTCTTTCTTATGTGCGATGTATTTGTAATGAGACTTTTGAAAGACTATTTTATATTTGCTGTAGAGAAGGCTAGGCAAGGTGACCCCTGTAAGTCCGATGCAGGAATTGCAAATTCCATCATTTCCCTTGTTATGACCAATTTTGGAATAAAGGTCTTTTTGTTACTGTCCTGTTTTTTTAATAAAAGGAAGAAAACAGTCCGTATGTTTAGTTAAACCTTAGTCACTAAAGTTGCCTCATGACACTTAAAAAAGATCAGAAAGGAATTTTAAGTTTAGTGACTGTGTTTTATATTTTCTGTTCATTTATAATTTAAAAACATGTATGTATTTCCCACTAACTAGCATGCAGATGTACAAGTGTGCAGTTTCAAATATAGCAGTCTTTAACGTAGGGACTGCTTGTCCCTTTAAGATGTTGGGCATTGAAAGAAATGGTTTTAATGAAATATTTTCGTGAGTAGCTCTGAGGTATGTAGTAAAGCTATCTGAAGAGCTAGAAGTGAAAATTATCTGAGAAGTTGTATGTTCCTTTAATAGGTAAAATTTGTGATCCTGATACCAACTAGTATGTTCATAAATCAATACAAGATTTGTCTTTAATGCAAGATAGCAAATGGTTGCTTAAGGTGAAATGCTACTCTTTTGTCAGCGATACTTTCATCTGTAGGAATTAGATAGAAAGTATCAAAGCTATGAAAGTTTAACATGCATGCTTTTTAATTTCTCTGGCTATCATTTGTTCTGATACTATTGTTCAGCAGCTGTCATTTTTCACAGATTTTTAAGAAATGAAGCATCGGGTGTGGAATGCTTTGTGTTTCAGATGTGTTTAGCTTACCTATAAGCAATACTCATAGAAATAATCTTCTCATCTTTATACAGTTAATACTTTTTGTCATCCCCCTTTCTCTGACAGATTGCTGAATTGTATAGGAAGGATCCCTTTAATTTGGAACTTGCCCTTGAATACTGGTGTCCATCAGAGCCTTTGCAGACATCTACCATCATGGGGTCATATCTTGGAGTAGCTCATCAGCGACCTCCTCAGCGCCAGGTTATCTGCATTTGTCACTTTTACATTTTTTAAGTGGAAAAACATTATTTTCTTTAGTATTTACAGTTAACTTCAAATTAAAGTAATAATAGTTGCAAGCTGAAGCAATACAATAGTGTGAGTTAAAAAAAAAAAAAAGTTTGCTGTCCTTATTACACAATTACAGCTAGTCACTAAGAAGACATTATTATCTTTTCTCTGTGGCTTATCTGCATATGTCCTGTTCTGCAGGATATGGTTATTGTTGCTTACTCTAAAATGAGTTACTGCAAGTCACTCATGGTTGTCAATACATTTACTGAGAGAGTGTCTAATTAATCTCTTTAGAACTTTTGTTTTATTGCAGTTTTCTGTCTTGTGTTTTCTGTCTGATGACCTCTACACACATTTTGGTGTAATCCCCCATCCCCTATGATAACTTTAGAGTCTTTTTTCTCACTTTGCCTGCCGACTGTTTTCCTAAAATACTCAGTTTTTTTTTTTTTTTTTTTTATTTATAAAACACTGTTATTTATTTATTCTAGGTTGTCTTGTCAAAGTTTGTTAGGCAAATGGGAGATCTTCTTCCCTCCACAATTTACATCCCATACTTGAAAATGCTGCGGGGACTGGCCAGCGGACCTCAGTGTGCTCATTACTGCTTTAGTTTGCTGAAAGTCAATGGTGGTAGTCACGGTAAGAGAAATGACACTTCAGCTCCTCCTTGTCTCTTTTTCCTTCTAATGTAATAAAATAACTAATGAAGACTCTTGTGAAATGAACTGTGGCTTTATGCTTTGCATTAGTGGTACACAGATGAAATTGAAATGTTTTGCTTGAAAATGTAATTCAGGGGAAAAAAAAAGGCTGATTAAGTAATTGTCTGAGTACCTTAGCAACTAAATTGCCTAGCCAAGTAGTGCATTTTAAAAAGGCATGGCTTACAACAAGATGCAAAATATTAATGTAGCTCAAGGTGAAATATAAAATAGGTAATATCTTCAACATAAGTTAGATGTATTTTAAATGTAGCTATCTTTCCCAAGGGTTTGTTTTGTTTTGTTTTCCAGAAGCATTTTGAGAAATACTACACGTATAAGAAATTGTAAAGGAACAGATTGCTTTGTATTTTGCATTGGTCGAATTGGAAAAATACTTTCAAGGAGTATTACGAACATTCTGATTAATAAAATAGAAAACTTGCTTCTACTGGCTTTTTGTATTAGCACTTTCATGTCTTTCTTGTCAAAGAAGCAAAACAACTTCCAGCAAAACAACAGAAAATTCCAGAAACAATAGTTTTCTTTTGAACTTTATTGTTGGGTCAAGATAAGAAAGTTTTCCTTTTAAATTTGACTACCTTCCTGGTTGGCCTGTGAATGAGTTAAAAAAAAAAAATAATCTTGACACCTTTTTGTTGTTTTTCTAGCGGAAAACATCCAAGGAGCAGGTGGCAGCCCTGTCTCCTGGGAGCACTTTTTCCACTCTTTGATGCTTTATCATGAACACTTAAGGAAAGACTTGCCAAGTGCAGACAGCGTTCAGTATCGTCACCTGCCTCTCCGAGGAATCACCCAGAAGGAGCAGGATGGGTTAATTGCCTTTTTACAGCTGACCACTGTTATAGTGAATTGGGTAAGTGACATTTTATTTGTTATTCTTTAATCTATTGCTTTTTCATGAAGGTCATAATTCAGCTGTAATGTTCACTTGACCAAAAAGATATTTAGGGCAAATTTACCTAGCAGCTCTTTTCATTTGATTAGGGAACTTGAAAAGTATGACAAATATGAAACATAACTTCTATGACCAAACACATTGCCAATGTTACTGATTTTCTCGCTTCCCTGACACTTTCCTGTCGTGAGGATGTCCTTCAGAAGTGAGATATATTCAAAAGAAATGCTTAGAGAGTAGGAAAGTTCTCTGATAAGGACTTCTAGAAAGCAAAAATAATAGAAGACTTTACATAGAAATGGTAGAAACTTGGCAAGGAAACCAATCCCTCTGAAACTTGCCTCCGGAGTTAAATTTAAAATATCCCCAAACCAATAATGCAAAATGTGCCATGGAGTGGCCAGAAGTGGAAATCTAAGAAAATGAAACTGCAAAACTGGCTTTATATTTTGAATTACCTATATATCTCGGGATACTGTGGAATTCAGTCCTTTGTATTAAAGACCCCTCCAGGGTCTGCAGTTACAAGTTTGAACAATATCAGCCTAAAAATTCTGTGATTTAGCAGGATGCCCACAATTTTACTGGTACAAACACAGGACAGATCAGAGAAACTAATTGGGCTTTTAAAAAGTTATCTGCTGATGTTGAGACCTGAAAGCCAAATTTGTTCAGTGAAACTTACATTAACTGTCATGTCGGCATTGAATGAGTGGAGAAAAAAGTATTATCCTAGCACTAACAAACCATAACCTAGGAAGAAGTAAACATCTGAGGATGTGAGCAGTTATCATTTAATGAGACCAGAGGCTTGATCTTGCCCAGTGCTTCAGAGTTGAATCAGTGTCTCAAATGAGCTTACAACGGTGATGGTCCTGCTCTTAGACTTAAACTATTTCATGCAAGTTCCTAACTGATGTCCAGATAGAATTTAGGTACTTGCTTAGGATTAGTTGCATGAATGTGCATCCATATAAAAAAAGAAAGGCAATTATAACGAAGTTATAATGCACATAAGTTTTCTTTATGGACAGCAGCAATTTCAGTACAATTTTAGGAAAAATTTGAATCATTACATTGGGCTTTTGTTGAATGAAAGTAGTTTGCATTGGAACGGTCTGCCATTCTCCTGATATTTTGTGCACCTCTGCAATTATCATTGCTGTTACTGAAATGTGAGTTAGAGATTATAAGTCATGAATAATCTGCAAAATTACAGCATGCAACTTTTTTTTATGTTGAACTCCAGAGTGAGAATGCTCGCTTGGCTCTTTGTGAACACCCTCAGTGGACACCAGTGGTGGTCATTCTGGGACTTCTGCAGTGCAGCATTCCTCCTGTTTTGAAAGCTGAATTGTTAGAAACTCTTACTGCTTTTGGGAAATCTCCTGAAATAGCTGCTTCACTTTGGCAATCTCTGGAATACACCCAGGTAATTTAGGATTTTCAGTGCTTACAGCTCTAGCATCCCAGTTTGATAAAATTGTCATTGTGTTTAAATGATTCATTTGTACCAATGATATTACATTTTCTACTGATTTCTCTTTTCCATTATTGATTATCAGATTTTTCACTTAGTTAAGGCAGTTCATATTTTGAAACAAGTTTGAAAATAATGGTGTAGTTTTATGTCTCAGATCTCACTGGCTCTGTACACTTTCTAACAGACAGTCCAGTATATTCAATATATTCTTTCCCTCCATGTTTGTTATTAATAATTAATGTTTTACAGGTTACGTATTTTTCCACTGTGGGTTTGGTTTTTTTTTTTGTTTTTTTTTAAAGAATATGTGTAATATATGTGATCTCAAATGAAAATACTTTCAGTCTTGTCAACTCAAAGAATCATAGGGAATGGAATTACATTATAGTGTGCATTATAGATCAGACTCATTTCTGTTTTGTTTGAAAGAACTTGAGGCATTTAATGGCTGTTTACAAGGGTGGATAGTGATAGAACAAGGGGAAATGGTTTTAACTGAGACAGGAGAGGTTTAGGTTAGAGATTAGGAGGAAGCTTTTCACAGAGGGTGGTGACACACTGGAACAGGTTGCCAAGAAGGCTGTGGATGCCCCATCCCTGGAGGCATTCAAGGCCAGGCTGGATGTGGCTCTGGGCAGCCTGGACTGGTGCTGGGCGACCCTGCACGTAGCAGGGGGTTGAAACTGGATGATCATTGTGGTGCTTTTCAACCCAGGCCATTCTATGATTCAAGCTGTCAATTGCTAATTGACAGGCTCTGACAGTGATGACATCTCATAGTAGTAGTATTTTAAATGCTCACCACCTCTGCTTCCTAATTTATTACATTCCCTAAAATATACTGCTGAAAGAGATAATAAGGAAAATATCTTTTCTGTGACTACTATCAGAAGAAAATAAATTAGTGCAAAACTTTTTTTTTTTAAATGAACGTGATGCAGATTTTTGAGGACGCAGAGCTAGAAGTGTGTAAGTATATAATACCTAATTCAGCCTTTCAGACAGACAAATCTTAGCTTTTCAGTTTTTTAGAGGATATAGAAAACTGCTTACAGCTACAAGGTGATGAGTACCTTTTACTACTGTTAAGAATGATGGAGAAATGCTTTGATGATGTGAAGCATATTGTTTATCTGTTTTCTTTCCGTTTTGAAGATATTACAAACAGTGAGAACTCCAGGCCAGAGACAAGCAATTGGTATTGAGGTAAGAGTTTCTTTGTTCCTAGGCAGACTGTCTCATCTTCTGCATATGAATACAGGGTGAATTTGGAGGCTTGTTACAATTTCTGGAAGTTTTATACATTTATGAATCTAGTGTAGCACTGTACTAGTAATAGAACAGTGTCTGAACCTTCCAGTTCCTTATTGGCACTCATCTTAGGATTTTACCTATATTTGAGACATTTTTACTATATCTTAATACAATTCAGTTCCGTTTTTATAAAATGGTTATTAAAAGCTAAGTGCAATTCTGAAGTGTATCTCCAAATAACTCAGAAATGAATGAAGAGTGTATTGCTAAACTTAAACGCCAGTATTGTTGCTTCACTGCTTTTGCTTTGTTTGTGATGCTCTCTGGACAACAGTGCAGTGAAGTCAATTCACTGAGAATAGTTTGATAGTTTATGTCTTTATCTTATTTGTTCCTGTGTTTTCCTTTCTCACTCAAAATCTTTGCTTTTCTGTTTTTGCTGTCCTGTTGGGAAGGTTGAACTGAATGAGATTGAATCCAGATGTGAGGAGTATCCTTTAACCCGTGCCTTCTGTCGACTCATCAGCACACTTGTAGAGAGCTCATTCCCCTCAAACTTGGGGGCAGGTCTCCGCCCACCGGGCTTTGATCCCTATCTCCAGTTCTTGAGGGACTCCGTGTTTCTTCGATTCCGCACCAGAGCTTACCGAAGAGCTGCTGAAAAAGTAATGTTTGCTTGAAATTCCTTTTTTTTTCTTTTTTTTTTAAGATATATTGGTATATATATAATTTGAAATGATCTGGAATTGATTATGAAGTTTAGATCTGTTTGGAAAGCTGTGTTGTATGCAAAGTCACTTTTGTCCTTTCCTCCTTATTAATTCAGTGAATGTTTCTTTCACCATGAAGCAAGGAGTTTGAATTTCCTTTTGAATGAGCATACATGCTACACTGTATTCTGAAAGCTGTTAAGGAACTGTTACCAGCTGTATACCTATAGTCTGCTTATTACTTGTTGTTTTTAATGCATTAATATACGTAATATAGGAGAGAGGACAAAATAGACAATAAATCTGTTTTAGTGTTCCATTTTACTTCAAAAAGGAAGCTTGGCAGTTCAAACTATTTGTTGTGGTGGATTAACCAAAGTGTTGTGGGATAGTACTTTAGAATGAGACAGTCATGCTGTGTATGTGATCAACTATGTCATTGCATTCTGTTGTATTATTTGCATTCTGGTCTTGTTGCTGCAGCATTAGTCATTGTGCGTATGGTTTTTCTTTATTTTGTGATTATCTACAGTGGGAAGTGGCTGAGGTGGTACTAGAGGTATTTTACAAATTGCTGCGGGACTACGAACCTCAACTTGAAGACTTTGTGGACCAATATGTGGAGTTACAAGGTTAATTTGTTCATTCTCTTGTATTTGTTCACTGACAAACAGAACTGTAACTTTGTTTGCTCTCTTGCGTCTATCGTGTGATCTTCTTAATACAGCAAGTAAGCAGGCAAAAAGATAAGTCGGGGCAATAAGATATTAATTAGATTATTAACAGAAGGCATTAAAAATGTCCACATACTATGGGGAATTATACTCCTGATTCAGTAGAGCTTCATGTAAATTATTTCCAGCATCTCTAGCTCTGCCACGAACGTGACTTACATTTCTCTTGCACTGCTGATTTGGTTAAAACCCACATTTGACACACGACAAAGTAAAATCCAAAATTTGGGGGGGGACTTGTTCTCCTGGATTTGTTTTTTTTTGGTCTTTATTTAAATCACAACTATGCTTAGGGTTAATTTTAAAGTTTATTTTTAACCTAAATGTTTATTTAAATTTTGCTTTTATTTTATTGAGGAACTTGATGCTTCAGGCCAGTTGTTCTCTTCATTTTACATATGTTGTTGCAGCAGATAAGCAAGGGTCTTAGACTATAAGAAACAGTGGTTCAGTGGACCTTCTCAACATTGGTTTCTGGAAATGTTTTTTGGATCTTCATGCAGGTTTTGGGAGATGTAAAGTTTTTTTTCAGTTTACTTTTCAGTCTCACAAAACTATTTAACATAGCTATTTAACCTGTAGTATAAAATCCTGTTGTTTATCTGAATTCAAGGAAGATCAACTGAGGGAGAGTCTAACCAGTTAGAGTTGAAATCAAGCCATTTGATACTGAAGATTAATGGTAGTTGGCATTACTGCTCTTTCCAAACTTTCTAAGCTACCATAATGGCTTGTCTGTAAAGAAAAGCTCTGGAGACTTTGGATGCAGTAAGTTTCATTAATTTAGATGTTTCTTACTTCTACTGCTTGCTTCTAGCTCAGGCTTGCTTGAGTAATAGAATTTTTTCTATGTTATGTTTTTTTGTTTTTTTTCTTCTGCCTTTAGGAGATGAAATAATAGCATACAAACCACCTGGATTCAATTTGATGTATCATCTATTGAATGAGTCCCCAATGCTGGAACTGTCTTTGAGTTTGCTGGAGGAAGGGGTTAAGCAGCTGGATACTTACGCCCCGTTTCCTGGTATGTGCCTAGAATTTATTTTCCATGTAAAATTGAAGTGTATACTATATAGGATCTGAAGCTGATGCTGTATAACTTCAACTTGATTTTGTTTCTCTTCCATACAGAAACTGTTTTGTGGGAAATTTTCCTAGTAGCAAATAACTGATGGAATTCTTTCTTGGTACAACACTTGGTGAATTACGATGATGAATGTGGCCTGTATAACTGCTCCTTTCTTTTTCTCATTGTTCTTGTTTGTTTGTGCACTGCAGGGAAGAAGCATTTAGAGAAAGCAGTAGAGTATTGCCTTGCACTTCTAAACTTAACCCTGCAGAAAGAGAATCTGTTTATGGATCTGTTACGGGAAAGCCATCTTTCTTTAATTGTCACACCACTGGAGCAGCTGCTTCAGGGAATCAATCCCCGCACCAAAAAGGCCGATCATGTGGTGAATATCGCTAGGTACGTTCGGAGCACTGAGAAGGGAGGAGTTTTGTAGGCATGGAAGTCATTGGATCCCTATCCTTTCATTTTACCAGCTGGCTGGTAAATTGGAATCTGTCTTTGTATTTTTTCTTTTTATTCTTTTTCCTCATAATTTCTTTCAGTTTTCCTTATATGCAGTGGTTCCCTGGCATATAATTTTCAGTTTGACACATACTTTGTATGGATGTCATAGAGCAGAAGACAACCAAAAGCTTCTTTTTGTTGCTGTTGACCATTTACGTGTTTTATAGTATTGTTCATTAGTTACTGTATTTAATGTGAAACAGTGATTTCTGCCATGACTTCACACACAAACCAACACCGAATAGTAGAACAGACTGCATAAAAAAGCGGTGAGATTCTGAGAAATCAGGTTCTTTTTTTGTCTTTCTTTTGCCTTATTACTTTTATTTTTGCATATCAGTAGTTGATGAGTAGCTAAAAAAAAGTGTGTCTTTAAAGATCCTTTTATTTTTTTAAATCTTGCCTATTGTAGGAATAGATAGCCGTTGAATTTAGATAGCCTTTGTGTTCAGTGATGCTCATTTCTATGTGAGCTGAAGGTACTTTCTCCATGTTTCTTGTGAGTCTGTGACCAGATGCAGATATTGGATAAAAAGAGTGATGAAACTTGTGGGAGTCATTATTAAATTTGCATGTCAGCATATGCTTTTGGTGGAGTAGTGTTAAATGCTTCAGGCATTACAGTAATCTTGTATTTTTGAAGGTATCTTTATCACGGAAACAGCAATCCTGAACTGGCTTTTGAAAGTGCCAAGATTTTGTGCTGCATTTCTTGTAATTCCAACATCCAGATAAAACTAGTTGGTGATTTCACACATGATCAGGTAAGTTGAAGTTTGTTTGGATCAGGAATGACAAACTAGTGGAGAAATCCTAGTGCTCTGTAACGTTACTTTCAGAGCTATATTTCTAGTTCAAATACATTAAAACAATCATAGAATCATTTGAGTTGGAAGGGACCCTTAACAATCAGCTAGTCAAATTCTCCTGAAATGAGCAAGATCACCTGCAGTTGGATCAGGTTGCTCAGAGCCTGGTCCAGCCTAATCTTGGACATCTCCAAGGATCCACCATCCACCATCTCTCTGGGCAACCTGTGCCAGTGCCTCACCATCCTAATAGTAAAAAGCTTTTTCATTATATCCAGTCTAAATCTCCCCACTTTTAATTTGAAACCTTTTCCTCTTGTTCTATCACAACAGAAACTGCTGAAGAGTCTGCCCCTTCCTTCTTATAGCCCCCCTTTAGATATTTAATGGCCACTCTCAAGTCTCTCCTGAGCCTTCTTTCGTTCAGGGTGAAAACCCCCAGCTCTCTCAGCCTGTTCTCACAGCGGAGCTATTCCATCCCTTAGATCATTTCCGTGGCCCTGTGGATGTGCTCTAACAGCTCCATGTTTCTCCTGTACTTTGGACTCCACTGTTTTGTCTTATCTCTGCCTACCTCCAAAAAATCTTTTACTATGGCATGGTGACTACTTCACTAATTGAAAAAAAACAAACAAACA
Source organism: Centrocercus urophasianus (assembly GCF_019232065.1). Taxonomy (NCBI): domain Eukaryota; kingdom Metazoa; phylum Chordata; class Aves; order Galliformes; family Phasianidae; genus Centrocercus; species Centrocercus urophasianus. The sequence continues at coordinate 45,613,580 of NW_024884697.1, read as the reverse complement.
ATATCACACGTGTTTTGCAAGAAGAAAAAAGACAGTATTCTTAGAGATACTGAGACCTTTTCTTAACTTTGTAGTCTTCAACTTCTGAGGATAATTTAGCATATGTAACAACTGTAGATTTATTTTTCTCCTGCTCAGTGGCTACTTGCTAAGCTTAGTATATACTCTTCATGCTTAGTAACCAGGTTACTAGGTTAATTTTTGTCAACAGCTTCTGTCGAGTGAATTGTTATTGTTTTTAATACTCTTAAAATCCCCTTCATTTCCATCCTTCCACTGATGAATGCAGAGTACAAGTCAGAAGCTGATGGCTGGGTTTGTGGAATGTTTGGACAATGAAGATGCAGAAGAATTAATTAATCCAGATGAAGGTATGTAAAAAAGGCTTCTTAAAAATGATTTGCATTTATCTTTGCATAGTATGAGATTAATGAAAGAAAAGGCTTCTGAGTCAGGAAAAAAAACTTTTCTTACATTCTGTAGGGACAGAACTTAACAGAATGAAAACCACCAGTGTCTGGTTAAGCTGTGTCCATTGTATGCTGAACCTAATAGAAATTGAGTATGTTTTCAGGAGAGGATCATTTAACATGGCTCTGGATGTATTATTTGGAGTTTTATTAATAGTAATTTGAAACTTTGGTCCTATACTTCTCTGCACTAATATAAGCTGATGCCTTAACTTCATTGCATTTAATCTGAAGTCTCTGAAAATTGTTGCATTAAATGCATTTATTTACTTCATTTCTCACTTGATCTTTTTTAATCAAGAGCTGGAGCCTGAAAAGAAGCAGGCGCGAATCCATCATGAGACAAGGATCCATATTCTGAATCTCCTCATCACGTCTCTTGAATGTAGTCCTCCCAGCCTTGCTCTGTATCTCTTGGGATATGAACTAAAGAAACCTGTCAGCACCACAAATCTGCAAGACCCAGGTATGAGTAGAAATACCTGATTTAACATTTTTTCAGGTTTGGTGCCACCAAGAGTATCTCTTGGAAAATTCATGGGGAGAAGCAATTCCTCTAAATGTCAAGACTAAGAGAGCAAGCCTTACTCTACTCCTCAAAATCTGAGTTAAAAGATAAGTTGATACTCAGATGCAGTATTTAAACTTCAGAATTTGATCTTTTGTATAAATTTGCTTTGGAACAGACTCAAAATTAGAGTTTTGAGAGAAAATGGTGATTTAGAAGTGAAACATTCATTTATTTACTGTTTCCACGCATTGTGGTTGTGTCAGCAGAAATTCATTTTGGGACCCAGAAAATCCCTACATAAGACAACACTTAGAATTGTTACACAGCTTGAGTACTACCCTGCCCCTCCTCTAAGATTAATTTTGAGTAAGAAAAACAGTCTTGGTATTTAACAGTGCAGAAGAAAACTTGATAGAATATGTACATTTTTCATTCTTTTGTGAACTCACTTATGCATATATACAAACTTTCAAAGCAACGGGAGGGATATTTCAAATATTTCTTGAAGAGGTGTGAAAAATAGTGTGTCTTTATGATGCAGGGGATAGGGCAGAGCCAGGACAGTGCATGAATGAGGCACGGGGTTGTTCCACACCACCTGATGCCATACGGAATGCCATAAAGCTGTGGGGAGTTGGCTGGGGTGGGTGGGTAGCCACTGCTTGGGGATTGCTGGACGTGGCTGATGGGCAGCTTTGTTTGTCAGCAGGGCATTGGTCAGCAGGTGGCAGATAATTGGAGCTGAAGAGAAATTTCTTAAATACGTTTTGTTTGCATAATTTGTCTTTCACCAGTCTCAAAAGCCTGCAGATTAACTATAGATGTTTTCATTTGATTTTCACTGAAAGGCTTCCAGCTTTTATTTTAATTCAGAATTTTTTTAAATATTTTTCTGATGCTCTTTGAAATTGTATGGTACAGCACAAAGTATCTGAAGAATTCAGTTTCTGTAATTCTGTGTACCAGTCTGTATTTGTCATGAAGGCAGGTAAGATCAAGAATGCTAGGAATTTTTTGTATTTTTAAGGTGTCTTGGGTTGTCCACGGACTTGCCTTCATGCTATTTTGAACATACTGGAAAAAGGCACTGAAACAAGAAATGGGCCTACAGCAGTTCAGGAATCTCCTCATCTTGCAGAACTCTGTTATCAGGTATTCAGCGTATTTTCTTTTGACAAGTAGTGAAAGGCTTTAAATACAATTAGCTGCTTCATGGCAGTGAAATGCATCATTTTTTTTGTTTTTAACAAGCATCTGTCAGATTTTTTTTATATATTGAACTCCTCCTCTTCTATCTTTTCCTATGTGAAAATGTTTTATCTTCTAACAACATGATAAGAGCCTGTACTCATATCAGAACTTGGAATATACTTACAAACCTAAATATTTTTATCAAGACTGAGTCTTTTGTGACCACATACCACTTTTTTTGCTTTAATGTTTGGAACTGCAATTTCCCAACAATTAAGATACTAGATAATCACAAATAAGTAAATGAAATTATTTTCCTTATTCTGCAGCAGAGATGCCTGTCTGTCTTTCTGTCTTGTCAGGGGGAGGAGGGAGGGATGACAGTTGGATTTGACATGTAAGCAAGGTTAGCTGGTGTTTGGCCTTAAATAATAAAAAACACATCTTCATACTGCAGCTAGTCTGTGAAATCTTGTTTTTTAAATATAAATAATGAAAGTGGAAGGGGAAAAAAAGATGACATTTCCTGTCTTGATGAACCTGGACCCTAAAAAAAAAATTGACGTTTAGGTGAAATGGACAAACGAGAAGGATTATTCAGTGTCATGTTGTAGGTGACTAGTTTTTGCAATTCTGCACATGCTGATAATCCTTCAACATTATAATATTTAAATACTGGCTATACTGTTTGAGCAGTAAAACAGTTATGTTGCTTTTGATTTATTGATTTGTTTTGTTCTTCTGTTTCGTTTTCTTTTTCTTTAATAAATTCCATAAATGAATATTTGCTGTTTTTGTCAGGTGATCTATCAGTTATGTGCATGCTCTGACACATCGGGTCCAACTATGCGATACCTGAGGACCAGTCAGGATTTCTTGTTCACTCAGCTGCAGTATTTGCCATTTTCTATAAGAGGTAACTTTTGTACTCGGATAAGATTGTGCCTGCTTAAAATTCAATGCATTCTTTGCATCTGTAGGAATCTTAGAGGAAAGATATGTACTTTTTTGTTTGTTTGTTTGCGTATACCTTCTGTATTCTAAATGCATGCATGTGTATGATTCCTTCAAAATATCAATGTGCATTTAACAGCTTTTGTCAGATCCCTCATTAATTTTTGTCTTGTGAACAATTGATAATTGAGCAATTACTAATACCATCCTCTAAAAGCTTTTTCATATGAAAATTGCTTTCCTTGGAGTGAGCAGTATTGTTTATATTTAGTTTTATAATTGTTTCCTTATCCCCACTCAGAACATGAGATTTCAACACTGAACCAGATGTCATGGTTAATGAAAACTGCAGCTATAGAAATGCGAGTGACGTCACTTAACCGCCAGCGCTCCCATACACAGAGACTGCTGCATCTGCTGCTTGATGACATGCCTGTGAAACCATACCTGGGTAAGAAGAATTTGTTGTGAGGACAAATAAGCTCAAATAAATGAAAGTATGACAAAATGGCTCATTTTTAAGTCTTTTCTCTATAGGTTTGTGACATTCATTTCTGGGTTTTGAAAATTAATGTGCTGGGGGATGGAGTGTGCTTTTAGGTGTTTCCAGCAATGTCAAATCTGTATTTGATAATTGGTAACTTCTGTGAGATGTATTGTTTTCATTTTTATTAACAGTCAGGGCTCTTTTATCTGTATTTATTTTATTTATCTGTATTAATAACTTTAACATGAAAAGTTTGTGTTATCTTTCTGTCTTCCCTTTCAGTATGGTTAAAATAGGTGGCATTTTTCTCTTAATTTTTTAATTTACTGTTTCATTACCTTCAGCTGATGGTGAAGGAGGGATGGAAGACGAAAGTCGATCAGTCAGCGGTTTTCTCCATTTTGACACTGCCTCCAAAGGTAACCATTCTGGCTGTTAGTCATTTCTCAGTGAAGCATTCTGATCCTGAACTGGGGCTGCCTCTAGAGGAGGACACTGTGAAAAAGAAAACAGTAAACTTTTAAAACACCAGAAGCACATGGAATACTTTTATTTAGTGTGAAATAAACAAATTTTAGAACCTTGACCTAGATGGTTGGAGAGCAGAAAATAACAGACTGCAAAGGGAAGAAGAACAGTGGGTTCCCTTGTGAGAGGGAGAACTGGGAGGTGGTGGTCTGTAAATTCACTGGTAACAGTAACAACAGTGAGACTATTGCTAAGACTTAACATGCTTGTGTATTCATGACAGGGAATATAAACACCAGATAATTAATTTTAGATTCCTTGTCGTCTTTTTAAGTCTCAGAAAGACTGCAGAAGAAACAGACAGATAAAATTTAGAGATAAATTTAGAGATAAGAGATAAAATTTAGTCATGTAGTTGCAAGTGTGTACGTAATATATGTAACAGAAAACAATAGAAAGCAGCATATTAACAATTTAAGGCTCTAGAAAATGTTCTTAACCCCGTTATGCAGATTGATAGCACTTTCAGAAGATTTAGTTTTCTTTTGAAATGACATGAAGACATTAAGTTTTGAATTTGCAGAGGTAAATAAGACTCTTATCATCAGTTGTTTTTATTTGATCCTTTTTTTGACTCCTTGTGGTATTTCAGAATACATCCTGAATTGTTTTGTATTTACAGTTCGCAGGAAAATCTTAAGTATCTTGGATTCAATTGACTTCAGTCAGGACATTCCAGAGCCTTTGCAACTGGATTTTTTTGACCGCGTGCAGATTGAGCAAGTCATTGCTAATTGTGAACACAAGAATGCACGTGGGCAAGTGGTCTGCAATGTCAAGGTGCGTAGTCTGTCTTCTCAAACTGTGTCTGCTATTTATATCCTGATAATTATTAATTTCTTTTAATTGATCAGTTCAATACTTATGCTTTGAAAGTTGCTTTTACGCAAAGAATGTAGCTGTGCAAACTGTTTGGATTAACTTACATTTTCTTCTGTATTGTATACATAGATTTCTCGTTTACACCTGATAGATTTATGAGTTCAAGATGCTTTCAGGAATATTTCCTGTTTTAATGATCTTCCCTCCTCAGAATAGCCGAATGAAATTACAGAAATGACTGCTACATTTCATACAGCTGTGTAGTACTGCATATATACACAATTTTGTACATAAAATACTTGTGTACTGCAGTTGACCTTAAAGGTTTCAGTTAAGATAATGTCTTGTGGGAATAAGTACTTGAGAAGTATATAATATGAGGGCTGCTGTGAAAGTAATGCTTCCTATTTTATTATGTTGGCCCACAGTGTCAGTGGTGGATGTTGGCGGAATGGCAGTAAAGGTTGAACCTTCCCGCCAGTATTTCAGTATGTTTTGTTGCTGTGTGACAGATGGCAGCAGAGGGAAGTCTGACAAAATCATGTTTGACATGGAAGTGCAAGTGAAGCAAAAGTGTGTGGAAAAAAATTGCACCCATTGATGCTTGCTGAATATTATGGATACCAAAGAGTGGATGTGAGTGCAGTGAAGTGGGTGGTGCGTTTCAGCAGTGGTGAAAGTGATATGAAGGACAAGCTGTATTCTGGATGGCCATGCACAGCTGTCACAAGATAAAATAAAGAGCATCTCAATCAGCTCATCCACATGAATTAGCTAATGGTGTTGACTACGCTGAAAAAGAATGTTTTGTAGTAGAGAATTTGCTCTATCAGATAGTGTTATTGTGCTCTTTGTATTTGTTGTAGTCTCCATGGAAATAGGAAGCATTATTTTCAGAGTATTTTCAGAGTAGATAGATCTGAAAAAAATTGTGATCTAATAGACACTCAACAGAGCAGGAGTAGAGCAGAATATCTAAGTGATCTTGATAGCAATGAGAAAACTGCTACTCCACATTATGAACTGGGCACTCTACTCTGTAAATGTGCTTTACAGAGGAGATAAACATTTACATCTGTGCAAGAGGTCTGTAGTGAAGATTGACAAGAAAGGGGAGTTGTGATGTACTGAAAGAACTGATGAAAATTATGAACAATTTAGGAACAGATGGAGACAAGTGCTGAGATGAAAAGTGCAATCAGCAAGCAGAGACTTGACAGCTAAAAGTAGCTAGAGAATTAAATATGGGAGAAACCTAAAAAATGGGTGAGATTCATTTGAACTTCAGTCTTTTAACTGCATTTCTTACCATGTAGCTTCCTCCTAAATAATTTTAAATCTTTCCTGTGGTTAAAGTTTCTTATTTTTAATAATCCTTTCATAATCCTTTCCCATTTCAGCATCTTCACAGAGTTTTGGTTGCAGAAGTCAATGCCCTGCAAGGAATGGCAGCAATAGGTCAGAGACCTTTACTTATGGAGGTAAGAAAATAAAAAATAAGCTGCTGTTGTTTCTCTTGGTGAATTTCATAAAGCGTTTAACAGTAAGCCTTACCATGGAAACCTGTATATTTGAGTCCTGAACTTTGAGTTAGTAATTCCTGAAGGTGGAAAAAAAAAAAGAGATATTGTTAAGAGAAACTAGTTCTTAACATACTGTTCTCTGTACAGTATCAACCAAGTTTGTCTTGCCTGTCTTGTAGGAGATACCAGTTTTATTTCTGCTTTCTTCTACACAGTTAGTTTCTTTGAAGTTGGAGAATCTTAGTAGGAACATCAAAAAATAATTATCTTTTAACTTTATTTGCAATTGGATTTGAAAATGGAAAGATGAAAGAGATGACTGACACTAAAATGAGAAGATAATACATGGACAGCTTTTTCCACAGTTGTCTCTTTTCATTTTTAAGGTGTATGTTAAAATTTCCTTCAATTTTCTAAAGCTAAAGACTTACCCTTTTTTTCTCCAGAGACTTACTAATAGATTAAAACTTGTAATCTTGAAAGCTATCTTTGTCGTTAACCTCTTTTAGCATATTGTAACTCAAGTTTCTTTGTCATGGGTGGTCAGGAGATCAACACCATCCTGCAATACGTAGTGGAGCGGAATAAACTGCTGCAATGCCTCCATGCTAAGAAGCATGCTTTAGAGTCATGGAGGCAGCTGGTGGAAATTATACTCACTGCCTGCCCCCAGGATCTTATACAGGCTGAAGACAGACAATTGATTATCCGTGATCTATTACAGGATGTTCATGACAAGGTAAAGCTTTATTGGAAAACAGCTCTCTTCTTGAACTTTGTTGCTCTGTCTCTTTGGAAGAGAAACTACTCTACATGTAGCATTCTTGATTAGAGATGAAACAAAATTTCTCTGCCTTTAGTATTCTTTTCAGCTATTTGATTGGTACTGTGCTGAAGTTAGAATGCATTGTGAATAGAGTAGCTATATGAAATATGAACCTTATATTGACAAATTTCAAAGACATTTTAGTATTAACTTGGAATAATAATTGCCTGGAAAAGGTGAGTGAGGAGACAGCCCATTTTGATAATGAACACAGAAGAAGTTACTGAAGTGATGAAGACAACCGGTACTGCATTTGTTAATTTATTGCATTTAGATACTCATTTAAATCTTCTCAATACTTCTTTTGAAGAGTGAAAGAGTTTAATGAATCCTCATAGTAGAAAGAGTAAGGATTCTGTAATTAGAAATAGCTGTGAGAGGCTAAATTAATTACTTCTATAACTGTAGGTAAAAGTCATGGCAGATAACCAGTTCTAAATTACCCAAAAAAGGGTGATTGTCACAATCCAGTTAAAGAAAGAAAGATTCGCTTAACCATTCCAAGGATCAAAGGCTCATCAGATACTCCAAAAGGAGGGATCTCCAGGTAGAGATCCTTTCTTTGTAGCAGTCAGTCCTGAAACGAGGCTTAGGGAAAAGTGGAACCCTGATTGCTTTTACCTGTGCTCCCAAGGCTGGCTGTGTCCCTTGACCAGGTGTTCAGTCGTTGGTTTAGGCTGTGACTTAGCAATTCCCATACAGTAACTCATGAAATTAGACACTTATGAACTTCTTTTTTTTTCTTCCACTACTGCTTGTTTGTTTTCTTCTGTGTTAAGATCCTGGATGATGATGCAGCTCAGGAGCTGATGCCAGTGGTGGCAGGGGCTGTGTTCACCCTCACTGCCCATCTTAGCCAGTCTGTGAAAACAGAGCAGAAACAGCCTCTTGCAGTCCCAATGACTGGACAGTCCCAATACGTCTTGATGCTGGATGGTTCTTTTACCTCATCACCTGGCTCTGAGAGCATATCCATGGGTTTTGCTTCCATTGGTGACTCTTCACTCCACATCATCCTAAAAAAGCTGCTGGATTTCATTTTGAAAACAGGTATTTGCAAGGCGCGTGTAAGAATTCTAACCACTGAAGGTAGAAAGGTGGTCTGAACTGCTCAATTTAACAAACCTACTGCAGTGAAGTTTTTTTTTTATTGCAGTCAATTAGATTAGATTCATATTGAGGTATTGTAAGTGATATTGCTGATATGAAAAAGAATAATTAAAAAAGGCATATTTTTTAAAATCAGAACAATCAGAAGAGAGTGTAAATTACTTTAAAGGGAATTTCATGTCCTATTATTTATGGCAGCATAAACTTGCTGAATTTACTCGTAAATACATTTTTTTACAAACAATAGAACTCTAATCTATTTGTTTTATCTTTACCAGCTCTGCCACAGAAAAGTGTCAGCGGAAGATAGCTTTATGAAGATTGCATCTATTTGATTCTAATTGTGAATATTTCTTGCAAACAGGTGGTGGATTCCAGAGAGTGAGGACACACCTTTATGGCTCGCTGCTTTATTATTTACAGATTGCACAGAGACCAGATGAACCAGACACTTTAGAAGCTGGTATGGTTCAATTGTATTTTGGGAAAGAGGAAAAAAAAAGCAAAAAACAAAAACACAAAAAAACAAACATGCTGAGATAGTTTATGATACAAATTCTGTCTATTTGAATTCTCTGTCTACTTAGGCACTCAAGATGTAGCATTTGTTTTCATGTAGAGCTATGACTCACAGCTACAAAGTTGTTGAAAAACTGGAGATTCCTTGGACCTATCAGAACAGTTATAGCTGTAGAAATACGTTGCCTTCACACCTTTATGTGTTTAGTGATGCCACTATGATTATGTTAAAGAAAAAAAAAAAAAAAAACAACAGCCAAACAACCTCAGAGATAATATTCTTTCTTTCTGTTTAGTGGGAGACTCCAGGGGAAAACAAACAAAACCACAAAACAAAGCAAAAAAAAGCCCAAAAGAAACAAACAAAAACTCAGTAAAATGCCTTTTTCAGGCTTGTCAGATGCTACTTAAACAGCCAAGAGAGCTTGTGGCCAAAATTGTATTGTCTCTGTTAATGGCTTGGGTACTTGACTCATCAGCATTTATTACTGCTATTTCATCTTAGATGTTGAATGAGGATGGGAAAAAACACACTTGGGGTCACTAATTGTGCATGCAGACTGCTATTACTTGATCAGCTTTTTGAGCCTGAGTGGAAATAACTGAAATTGTTGTTTCAGTTACAATAAACTACTCTGTAGTTTATTGCTGGCTTTGAAGTCAGGACTTTTCCACTTACCTCATCTTGTTTACTTTCCTTCAGACTGAGTATTTTGTTCTCAGTGAAAGTTCTTAGCTCTAAGAGCTATTTTAATTTGCATGTATTCAATCTTAAAATAATTTCATACGGATTATTTACAATGAAGTATACAGGCACAAACTTTTATTAATTCTGGCTGGCACATTATGTGATACTTAGGAAAAAAAACAAAAAGGATTTATGGGAAAACATCTGCACTTCAATAAAAAGCCATTATCCCATGGTTTTTATACTTCTGTTTCAACATAGAGAATGCCCTGAAAGAAGTAGCCTGAGCAGTGCTATAACTAAGCTAATGCCAAGCTGCCCATCTTAGTATTTTTCCTTTTTAGCTTTACTTTTTTTGTTTTTTTTTGTTTTTTGTTTTTTGTTTTTACAGCTAAAAAAACAATGTGGGAACGTCTGACAGCTCCTGAAGATGTGTTTAGTAAATTGCAACGAGAAAACATGGCAATTATTGAGAGTTACGGGGCAGCTCTCATGGAGGTGGTCTGTCGTGATGCTTGTGATGGCCATGAGATAGGCAGGGTAAATAAATCTATTCCTCTGCAATTATTGCTTTGTTTGTTATAGAGAACATTTTCCTACTGTGCAGAGAAGGTAAATTTCATGAGGTAGAACTGGAACATTCTTTGTAGATACTTTGTCTCTTTCACATTTCTATCCTCCCACTTATCCTTCAAGCTGTTAGAAGTATGGATGTATATACATATTATTTTGTCAAAAAAGTAGTGTGTCCCTTTGTTTAAAAACAAAAGTATCAAGGACTACTGCAGAAGATTGCAGATATGAGCTGCTATGACATTTATCTATTTATCTTTAAATCATGAATTTACTGGTTCACTTTCCCACTTTCAAAAGATTTGTTGACTTCAGAAGTAATTATTTTGTGATAACTTCAGTAGACAGGAATCTAGTCAGAATGCAATTTAATTTTAATTACTAGTAGTTCTTATAGCAGTACTTCATTAAAAAATATTTTGGCATAGTTATTGGTGAAGAATATCTGTAATGTTTTGTTAAAGAACGAGCAATAGTGGAAAGGTGATTGGCTTAGAGGAAAGATAATTGGTTTGTCCTATACTGAAACAAGAGTTTTTACAAAATATTTTACAAAGAAGGGATTACGATTATAGATAGAAATACATTCTGCTTCTAAGAAGTGATTAGAAACAACTCCCTAGCATTTAATATTCTTGGGTATTTCTTAGAAATCTCATTCATCTTATTGATTTAATCCTGCTTTGGATTTGTTTGTTAGTTTCCAATTTTGCTTGTTTTTTTCTTTTCCATCCCAGATGCTGGCATTGGCTTTGCTTGACCGCATTGTTTCAGTAGACAAGCAGCAGCAGTGGCTTTTGTATCTCTCCAATAGTGGCTACCTGAAGGTGCTTGTGGATAGCCTAGTAGATGATGATCTCACTCTTCAGAGCTTACTCATGCCTCAGCCACCTTTACTTAAGGCACTGTACACCTATGAATCCAAAATGGTAAGAGCACCTAAGGAACAATTTTGTGTTTCTAAATTTGAGCTGCTTATTTATAGTCTAAATTGATTGTAGGCAGAGGTGCTGTTCTAAAATAATAGTATTTGAAATGATGCTAGAATCAAGAGAGGAGCAGACTTCTGTTGAAGTCTGTTGTTTGTTCATCGCCAATAGCAAGTACTTAAGTTTTTCTGTTGTTCTCTAGGCATTCCTCACCAGGGTAGCTAAGAGTCAGCAAGGGGCATTAGAACTGTTGCGGTCAGGTGTGATTGTGAGGCTGGCACAGTGTCAAGTCTATGACATGCGACCTGAAACAGATCATCAGGGGTAAGTGTTGTTCCCCTAGTTGGTTTTGAAACTGTAATACAGTAAAGAGAGCACATGTTATCTTTTTTTATAGCCACGAGTCTTTTGAGTAAGTTTTAGTGGATATATTCTTTTTGCTATTGTTCAAGCTTTTTTCTTTTATTGAGAGAAAAATTCCAAGTGAGTGTACTTGCATGTTCAGTTGCTTGTAGTATGTAAAGTTGTATTTGTTTGATTCCTTAGGCAGGAATGGTCCACGTACTAATATTTTTTTTAGACCAAAATTTGAAAAGCTGGTCAGCTATAACTGCTTAGGGGGATTGATAATTGGTGAACAAAAAGTAGAAAGTTAATCCTCCCCCATGATGCACTACCAATAGAGCAATAAACATGATAGAATAAATATAATTTCAGAAATATCTCATGTACTTAAATATCAGCCATACACTGCTTGGCAGGTTTATTGGTATGTTGTCATATTGTTGGTCAATGCAAGACGACTGAGAGAAGGAAGTTGACTCTCAGAAAAGCTAGCATTCAGGGAAAATCACCATGGCAAATTTGAAACCTTGGTCATTGTTTTAAATTTACAATTTTTAATAATTACTGTGGGTTCAAACTTTGGAAAAAGTAAAACTTAGACAAGTAAGAAAGGACACCAAGTTGTGTGGTACCTTGGCAGGTTTGAAATGTGGGCCCATGTGAACCTCGTGATATTCAATGAGGCCAAATACAAGATCCTGCACCTGGACTGGGGCAATTCCAAGCACTGATACAGACTGTTCTAAGAACAGTTTGAGAAGCATCCCCGAGGAGAAGGATGTGTGGGTGCTGGTTAGTTAAAACTTCAACATGAGCCAGCAGTGTGTGCTTGTAGCCCAGAAAGCCAGCCATATCTTGGGCTACATCAAAGGGCTGGAGCAGCTATCCTGTGGAGACAAGAGAGTTGAGGTTGTGCAGTCTGAAGAAGGCTCCAGGGAGACCTTCTGGCAGCCTTCCATTACTTAAAGCATGCATGCCAGAAAGCTGTTAGAGGGACACTTTATCAGTGAGTGTAATGATAAGACAAAGGGTAATGGCTGTAAATGAAAAGACAGTAGATTTAGATGAGGTGTAAGGGAGAAATTCTCCCCTTTGAGGGTGGTAAGGCACTGTCACAGGTTGTCCAAGGCAGCTGTGGGCACTGCCATCCCTGCAAGTGCTCAGAGCCAAGTTGGATGGGCCTTTGGGCAACCTGATCTAATGGAAGATGTCCCTGCCTATGACAGGGAGATGGAACAAGATGATCATTAAGATCCCTCCTAATCCAAACAATTCTATGGTTATATGAAATACTTTGTATAGAAGTGTCAGTGACATGTGTAAAATCATATGAAACGTATAGGGCATTTGTAGAGGACTGTGCTTTTCAATTGCTGCAGGATCAAGCACATCTCTCCATAAAAGATTTGAGAACATTTAGTTTTATTTCTGGAAAAGCAGAGAAAGCATATGTCTTATTTCTAAGACAGACTTATTTCTTAGTCTGTTTTCATATGGTGTAGTGCAAAGAAGTAATTATGTCTGTGTGGAGAAAATGTCCAATGGCAACCTTTTAGGTTGAGGGTGGTTATTAAACTAAGGCTCTGCTTCATGAATGGGCCTCATTTTTTCTTTATTATTTTTCCTTTATACTTGTTTTCCCCTGAATCTCTTAAGAATGTATGGAATGAGAGATCCCCCAGTCTTCATTCCTGCTCCAGTGGAACGTTATCGCCAGATTCTTCTTCCAGCTCTTCAGCTGTGCCAAGTGATTCTCACATCCAGCACGGCACAACACCTGCAGGCAGCGGGACAGGTATGTTGTGAAAGATGCTGAAATATCACTGTTATTGTTCCTTCGATCCAATTGTGTGTCATCTTGCTCTGCTTAAGTAAGCTATTTTAAAATAACATCTTCAATGATAATGAGAGATTGTTGTAAAAATTCCCTCAGAAATTAGAACACTGCTTCCTCTCTGTTTACTGCTAAATTTTGATGGATTCATGTTTCCTTTTTTCTTCACGTGTTACAGGTTTTGCAGTTTCTCATTTCCCATTCAGATACTATCCAGGCAATCCTGAGGTGTCAAGATGTTAGTGTTGGATCTCTCCAAGAACTGGCCTCCCTGACAGGAATAATCAGCAAGGCAGCTTTGCCTGGTAAGAGCCTGTTGTTTTGAATTCTCTTACCTGCATTTGCATGAATATTGAAGTTTGTTTTCTATAAGGAATTAGTAGACTAGTATAATGTGCATTTGATGTTCAGTTTCTTTTCATTATCCAACCTGGAAGTAAGTCCTTTTTGTCTTTGAGATCACTTGTTAATAGTAGTATTCAAAGTGCATGTGGTAGCTTCAAAAAGAATTTTCGTTCAGAAAATGCTACAGCTGAGGAAATAAAGTCAGAAAATGTTTTTGTACCCATATCTTTATTAATGTTTTCTGCATTTTTATTTCTTTTTTTTGACTTTACAAATAACTATTTTTTCCTGGAACTTCTGTGGATTAACATACTGACACTTCTCTACTGTGACTTATCTTCATGGAGGACTAATCATTATTTTGAAGTATACAGAGATTTCTACAGATTCTAGAAGACTTGCTTAAAAATTCAAAATAACTTCTCTATTTTGATTTAATTGCTTCTTCTGTTCAAAAGAAGGTCTGAGTACAATAGAAAGGAGTACAGAGTTGCAGGTTGAGGCCAAATATTAATTTGTGTTTGGTATACTGTGCTTCTTAAAACTACTTTGCAGGTTAGTAACCTACATAGCATGCACACTAGCTGCATTCATATATGAATATTTTCCTCAAAAATGTGCAAAATTTAGATAGTTTTGCTGATTTGTTTTTTCTGATCTTGTGTTTAAATACACTTTTATACTGCCTTAATTTGTTTTCTTTTGAAAAAGTTTATTTCATGGCTGTGTTCTTTTACCAGGGGTGCTAAATGAATTGGATGTTGATGTTAATGAAGGGACACAGATGGAGCTACAAGGACACATAGGTCGATTTCAGGTGATAAAGTTACATATTTAACACCTGTCTTTTTGGAACTCTGTATATAAATCAGAGTTGCTTCCTGGTTCTGTAGATTTTATACTGTTACTAATAGGTAAGAAATGCATTGCCTAACATTAAAAAGAACGTGCAGTGCTAATTTTTGGTGTGTGTTTTGTGGATAGGATGTGTATTGTTTATTTATTTATTTATTGCCATTTGATTTGGGGATGTGATTGTTGTTGTTTTGAAACAAATAGAAAAGACATCTGGCGATGTTAGTGTTAAGTCGGAGACATTTTTGCTCTCCTTGGCTTAGGATTTACCTTATGTGGAGAACAATTTGAGGTCAACGCCAATGCATGTGAAGTGGTGCAGGATATTGTTACCACTTCTGCCACCAGCATGCCTCCAGCTCAACGGTGTAGGACATTTAGCATGCTTATGTTAAGTTTCTTTGCTCTCCTTTTGAGAATAACTATGACTTAGAATCCAAAAGTAAAGCCAAGATAGAGTAAGTTTTGCTCAGGAGCTGTAACTGTTGCCCTTATTGCAGCTCATCATTCAGCAGTGTTTTTGAAGCTTTGCTATTCGTATAAGCAAGGATGTTTGTAAAGAAAGATTCTTTGAAAACTGTCTGTAGACAGAACTGCCCTGACAAATATTTGTGGTTGCCAAGAGAAGGATGTGTTTTCTGGGCATTCTGATAGTAACTGCTAGACTGACCACCCTAAAGCAGAGTAGCAAGATGTAAATGATTGCTGAAATGCTGGGCTAGTTGTTTCTCTCTGGCATCATGTCAGCAAGAAACTCATGCAAAACAGCAGAAATGTTTCTTGTTAGAAGGAGTTTTAATTGGTTAATTTGGAGCTGTTCTGAGCAAAACTGCTAATCAGTCATCTGTTACTGTAAATTTTATCTCTAGTTTGTCCTGTTATTTTCATTAGGTAATACAAATAGTTTTTCCTAAAAGCAATTACCAGTAAATGTTTAATCTTCAGTATCTTTTTGAATACTCGGTATGAAACTGACTTCCAGTGTGAGCCACTATGATGATCTTAGCAACTGTATAAAGTAAAACTAAATTTATAGGTTTTTCTTCCTTTTTTATGAAACTACTGAATTGGTTTTTTTTTTACTACTTTTATGCAACTTAGTATCTCCATATCCAGATTTTTCTTCTTTACAGATAAATGTGTTTTAAATAGGTATACATAAACCTAAACTGTCATTGCTGCTAGTCAGTGTAACAGTCTGAAAGAGGTGTTAGACAACGTTTGCCTTCCTAAATCACATCTCTCAAGGAGCTGTCTTAGGATGTCATTACCTTTTAATTTAACTAAAGGTGAGTGAAAGCGTTGTGTTTTGAAAGATAGAAATGTAGCTTGAGAAGTTCTAAAAATCTTATTTGCATCGCTGTCTTCCTGCTGTGTGGTGAGGGATGTCTTGCTCTTCTGCTTTTAAAAGTGACGAGGATCACACCCTTCCTTTGCTGAGGTTCTAATTGAACTGTGTGTTTCTGATGGCAGCGCCAGTGCTTGGGACTTCTAAGTCGATTCGGCGGTTCAGACAGGCTACGTCAGTTCAAACTGCAGGATGATAACACAGAAGGAGACAGAGTGAACAAGAGAGATGAAATTGAGTTGGCCATGCAACAGGTAAGGACAAAACAAGTTGCAAGAACCTTCAGTCTCAAATTATGGAATTTTACTGTTGTGCAGGTTACTTTTGTTGTTGTACTTTCATGTGATTTTGACTAGTTTTAATGCTCTGCGCTGTTTTCAGTTTGGTATAGGATCCCACATTTAATTTCTATTCAAAATAGTCATTGAAAATTTGGTTACTTAAACTTGCATTAGTGATCATTATTGTTCTGGATGCAAAGTCTGACAACTTCAAAGCTTTAAATTGATCAGAGAATTTCAAAATAAAGACTGGATACAGGGGGCATGGGGAATACTAAGTTAGAACCCAAGAGGAGTTACGAGTGACCAGAAATTGTGACTAGTAGAGGGGTAAAATTGTTAGTCCTAGACTTGAAATGGAAGTGGGGCTATAGCTGATCGGAAAAGAGAATCATCACATTCAACTGAATAGATACAAAGAAAAATCAAATGCTGATTATTGACTTTTATCCATGTTTCAACTTGCACACCATCTGCTTTTTATTTTGAGATCTGTGCAAATGTGATGGAGTACTGTGAGTCGCTGATGTTGCAGAGTGCCCCCACTTTTGAGCACACTGTTTGTCTGTTCACTCCTAGCCTGTCAGAGTCAACCAACCGAGATGGGCCTCGTCAAGGTGAGATCTTCGGCTTCCTATTTTTTGGATGTTGAACAGCAACATCTGGGCTAGTAAAAAATAACATAGCAGGGACTGCAGCTTCATGTGTACTTTATACTTCATGTCAATGATGTAGCTGCTCATTTTCATACTCTGCAATAAATGATTTTACAGCCTTGAACAAATCGAAATCAGGGAACTAATTAAGTTAAAATAAATATAACCAAAAATACTTTTTAAACCACTTCCCATTGGAGCCTCGGAAATACTTGCATGAGTTTAAAAAAAAAAAAATTAAAAATAAAAATAAAAATAAAAATGTGGATATAAATAAATAGTAAAAGACAGGGGAAGGTAAGGGTTTTTTTTGTTTGTTTTTTTAGCAACTGTGCTGGATTAAATTATGCAAAACTAGGACCTTATTTATGACATGTAAGATTAGTTTTAGCGTTGACTCCTCATTACAATACATAGCAACAGGCTTGGCTGTGCTATTATGCAGTTGGGTGGTTAAGAAATGTACCCTGTACGTTGTAGTTACATTTTCATGTATTACACTCAGTACTTTGCTGACTGCCTTCTAGTACTGCTGCTGCAGAACTTTTTGCCAAACTTCTGTTTGTATGAATTGTGGCACAGAAATAAATCACAGACTTGCCAGTACTTCCATGTCTTCACTGCTTTATTGACAGAGCAGTATTGACTTCTAGATTTTTTATTTTTATCATTTTTCTTAATTTAATTTGCTTATTATAACTTGGTCATCTTTTTCTAGATACACAAGCACCAGTGGTCCCATACTGGCGTTTGCCTGGTTTGGGCATTATCATCTATCTACTGAAACAGAGCACTAATGATTTCTTCAGTTATTATGATAGCCATCGTCAGAGTGTTAACAAACTGCAAAATGTGGAGCAACTCCCACCTGATGAAATAAAAGAGGTAATATTTGTAACATCTGCTGACTTTGTGGGGACTGTGTTGCTTGTAACGCATACAGCTGTACCAAGGACTCTGAAGTATCTTAGATAAATAAATAGTTCCAGTTATTTTGCGTGGTCCTTTCTGCTGTTGATAGAAGGGACCATAGAATGGGTGGCATAAAATTGATGGGGACTGGACTTGTTGAGTGATTTTTCATTATGTTGAAGAACCATTGTTAACACTTTGGGACTATTCATCCTGTTTCTCCTTGGCTAAAGAGATGCAACTTGTATAGTGTTTAGTAGCTGTAGTAGCTGTAACTCCTGCATCAAACCTTGGGTTACAGATGACAGGGTTGCAGAGAGAATGAGTACTTCATACAGAAACACTGTCACAGTGAACGAGTAAATTGAATGATAAACCAAATGATCGTTTTTCTTGACAGATAAGTTGCTTGAGGATACAGTTAATTTATTCATATTTTGGCAAGCGAGGTTATGCAAGTTAAAATTAAAGTGTAGACTTTTGAAGAGATAACTGATCAACAGTAAGTTCTAGATACTGGTAAATAATTTTATTTGCTTATTTCTTTCATTATTCTTTCCTTCTGTTCTGACTTGCTATAATTTTCTTTTCTCCTCTTCTTGTCACAGCTGTGTCAGTCGGTTATGCCAGCTGGAGTTGATAAAATCTCTACTGCCCAAAAATATGTTTTGGCAAGGCGACGTCTAGTGAAGCTAATAAACAACCGAGCCAAGCTGCTTTCTCTTTGTTCTTGTATCCTTCTGAAATTGAAGTTAACCTCAAAGTAATTCCCTCCAAAAATGCAGGGAAATAGGAACAGGTTATTTTAACCTAGATTTCTGGCAACGTTGAACAACACATCATACAAAAGGAAAATTTGAAATACAGAAACTTAAAATAGTGCACATTGTTGTGCTACTTTCAGGCTGTAAGTATTTTTTAATTAGTACTGTGACTGGAAGATGAGGTCAGTAATAATTCCCATCATAGAGACACCCTTACTAGGATTTTTCTTAATTATGATGAAGCACTGATTATTGTTATTATTGCCAATATTATTGCCGTCCAGCTCTTAAATTTAGTATCCAAGCCCACTAGATATGTACACATCTGTACGAGTGTGCTGGCAAAAATTCTCTGAAAAATAATTCAGATGCTCATGAAAGAGACTGAAGTTCCCAGTGTTACAGTGAATTGTACATAAGCTTTTTCTAGTGAATACCAGTAATTCTTTGAAATAACTAGTACTGCACAAAATAATTGTTGCAGAGGCTCAGGATTTTCCCCCGAAATCTAGCTTAGGAAAGGTGTGCACTTGCAGCTGTGTACCTTTTGTACCTGTCTACCTTTTGTAGCTGGTACAGCCGCTTCCAGCTTTACAACCTGAGCTTTAACACACTGCTGCAACTGAACTACCATTACAAGTCACATTCAGTCACAGTCATTTGAACTAGTCTAGCCAGTATGGAAGTAGGTAAAGGATCCATGTGATCCATTCCAGGCCCTCATTATCAGCAGTGGGAGTGGGAACCTGCTGCTGGAGGAAGTTACAGTGGCTGAGATAGTATCTTCAGCTGCTTCTAAATGGTTGTGTAAATATGCTTATATAGTAAATGTACAATCTAAAGACAAACTCCTTCACTTAGAAATGTGTCAACAGATATTATAGAAACATGTCTCTTCATTCTTTGGCGTCATCTGGAACACTATCTGCTGAATTACACACCCACTGACACCCAAGACTCACTGCTGTCTTCCAGAATATCATTTAAGAGAGGAAGACTGCAAGGTAAAATTTCGGATATGTCAAGATGCCTTTGAGTTAAACTGATGGTTAAATTTAAAACCAATTTGTTACTATTAACATTCTGCCATTTATATTTAATAAAGAGGTTGTTTGGATTTAGATATATGGACTTTCCTTGGAAGAATTGACAGTACACGTATTGTTCAGCCACAGACTTTGGAGTGTTGTCTATTACACACAATCTTCAAATGAACTACTATTTTATTTATGTTGTTCAAACAGAGTGAAGTTCAAATAATGAAATCAGACTGGTGATCCAAAATGATGCATATGAAAACATTGTAAACAAAGATAAAATGAAGAACTAGAATGGAGACTGGTGTTTTTGAAAGCACTTGTTAGAATTATAGGCACTGTTGATTTGACAGAATGTGTTGAATTTTGATAGAAGTCGGAAAGATTAGTGACTCGAGGAGGAACTTTTTGCTTAAGGTTCCATGTTGTGTGATCATGGCTGCTCAGTGATTCAGAGAAAATATGTTAAGTCAGAAAGTTGATTTCTGATACGCAAGATTAGTGACAGATTTTGAGTACTGCATTTTGAAATCATTTATGACAGTGTGGAAAAATGATGGTGTTGAGTAGCCAACATAATTTTAACCTCTTATTTTCTATCACTAGGTTCTTTTGGTTCAGAGTCCAGCTTGGATTTCAGCAGTGGACTGAATCGAGTGAGTCAGCATGATATAGATCAGGTGAGATGTCACAGTCTACTGAAAAATACAGAATGCACATTGTTATTGAGCAGAAACTGAGCAGACTGTAAAGTGTGAGTATTTACAACAGAATCGATTTATTCTTACACAGAAATTTAATAGTCTGTGTTAATTGGGTGCAAAAGCAGCAGAAAAAAAATACCATTTTTATTAAAAAATTCCATTGACATTTCTGCTGCTGTTTGTGCACAAAAAAAGAACCTGTGTTCAAAATCTTTTGCAATCTCAAGCACCTTTATAAGAAAAAGTTTTGTTTAATTCCTAAAGATTGTAAGGTATTGTGAAAAAGCTGATAGATGTTGACAGGTGATGGATAAACACATGTTCTAGAATGATAAAATTTTGTATTGTTGACTGAAACAAATCTCTGTTTCTCAGCTTCAGATTGAAACCACCAACAGTTTTGGTGAATCCCTACAGAAGAAGCTTCTGGACATTGAGGGGTTGTATTCTAAGGTTCGGTCACGTTACACCTTTATTCAAGCTCTTGTGAGACGTATCCGTGGTCTCCTAAGGATATCAAGGACCTAAAAGACTGATACATGAAGCTTGCCCCTTGAAGCAGCATGTCTGGGCAGGCTTTCTGGATCATCGGATTTTATAAATGATACATTTTCTAAACAATGTCCAAAAAAAAAAAAAGCATTTTTGTTACCTTTTTTTTCTTATCCCTTTGGATCAGTTTTGTGCATTCTTTCTTACTGCTCCCAACTTGAAAAATAAAGAATCATTTTTAAGTGAGTTCTGATTAATATAAGAACTAAAGCAAGAAAGAATCCAAATGGAGAACATAAAGGAAACGAAAGCTGTTGTTCTGTGACTGTGATGATACCATATTTATGGATGCTCTCAGAGAAAAGGGAAAGGTTTGTCTGTTCATGCTGTTCTTGCTTCACACACGTTTAATGTGATCGGACTCTTCGATACGGGTTTTATGAGAAAGGTGATCATTTTTACACTGTAAGCTGCTTGTTTATCTTCCCCATTGCCCTGCCTTTTTTCAGCTGACATGGATACAAACTTCCTCTTTTTGAAGAACTCTAGGTACAAGAAAAAAAACAACATGAGGAAAGGCACAGAAGGTGACAGCCATAGATTACGTTCTTACAGCTTGGAGAGCTGAAGATCTCTGTGCTGCTTCAGCAGGAACAGGAGTACAGCAACAGAATACAGCGCTTGAAGAGGGAGCAGGCAGGTTTGAGTAGCAGATTGGTTCTGTAAGTAGATAGAGATTAGTCTTAGAAGAGATTTTCATATCTCATTGTCTCTTATGTAAAAAAGAACATGAGACTGGCTGGATTTCTTACTACATTGTCTGATCTTACAGCTCACTTCTCTGCATGTGCCTTGTGAATTGTATCCTGAGCTGCCACTATGTAGTGGCATTTTATTTTATACTTCACATAATTAATGTGTGCTGATATTATCTGTCACACAGGGCTGGTTGTTCCCTGTTGTCAGATAAGGGCTGTTATCTGTTTTGTAAGAATTGCTGGCTATTAATGATTTACAGAGCTGCCTTTTGCCTGATGGTTCACAGCGGTTTTGTTCATCTATTCATCAGTGAGAATCAGGAAGCACTGTATTTAAAGAGAAAGCCTGTACTGGAACTAATATGGGGATTGTGGTGGCTCAGACATCACGCAGCGCTGTGTGGAACGCTGTTTGAGACGGGTACTACTTCCACCGCCATTTTACACAGCGCAAGTCTGCCTTTCGTGCAGCTGCTGCCGTGCAGCGAATCCCACAGGGACTCGGATGTTGTGTGTTTATTTGGTCACAGCGGGAACGATCAGCGCGGATACACCTGCACTTGTACCGCCATGGACGCATGGGGCAGTGAGGGCTGCGGGGGGGGGGGGAGGGGGGGCGAGGATATGCCGCACCGCCCCTGGCACCGCCCTCGTTTCCGCACACGCTGCTTCCGTACCAGCAGATTCGTCACTTCTCCTCCTCGGCCCGCTTTATTAATTTTTTCTTATTTCTCCTTCCTTTTTCCTCCCGTCCTGCGTACTTCCGTATCAGGAGGGTTAGGGTCGCCCTGCGCTCTGCTTCCCCTTCTTGCTTGCAGGCAGAGCCCGTCCCGCCCCCGTGTCGAAACGGCGAAGCAGGGTGGGGAGAGCGCCTCCTTTACTCGCCGAGGCGCGCGACGTGGAGCTGCGGGCAGGCGAGCGGCGGCGCTGACAGGAGCGGCAGGGCGGGCAGGGCCCGGCGCAGCGGCTCGACATGGGTGAGGGCGTCGGGGCAGGGGTGCGCGGTGGGCCGGGTTGTGCTTGTAGAGCGGAGCGGTGAGGGAGGCGGAGACCCCGAATGTAGGGGTTGGGCGATTCGTGCGAGTCTAACCTACACGGTCGTGGCGTTTGACCTGCATTTTCGTGTGGCGGAACGGCGTGAGGGTGGGCGGAGCGGGGAGCTGCGTGCCGCTTTCTGCCGGTGGAGCTCACGGCGCCGTTCCGACCCGGCGATGGGTGCTGGTCGGCGGGGTGACTTGGTGAGCACCCGAAGAATTGCGCTTCGTTTGAAGGAAGGAGAAGCAGGTGGTCCCAGGAGAGACCGTAGGCGTCAGGAGTGCTTTCTTGTGCCGCAGTGTCCTTGTGTGGTGGTCTCTGGCTTTGACAAGGCAGGGGCCGATGCAAACAAAGGAGGAGATGGCTCAGATTTTGGCAAATGAGAAAACTAACCGCGATGAGGAAGCTCGATGCTTCTGCAAGCTTCGTTGTGCTGGGGAGATTTGTGATAAAATTGCATGAGGCCATGAGAGAAGGATGTGGTCCAGCACTCAGAACTTGCCTTTTTTCTCTGAATGTAAGAAATGTGCTGCTGTTCAGTAAGGACAGTCTCTGCTTTGCCAGCTGACGTGGAGGTGGCTTTCTGTTCTGCTTTTATTTTTTGTAGGGGGCTTTTTCTCCACCATCTTTTCCAGTTTGTTTGGAACTCGAGAGATGAGGATTCTCATCCTGGGGCTGGATGGAGCCGGAAAAACAACCATCCTGTACAGGTTACAAGTTGGTGAAGTTGTTACCACCATTCCAAGTAAGCAGTCGGTCCGTTACTAAACGCAGCTGATTTGTTAGCTCTGGTATGTCAGCTTTGTCAGCTGAACTCTCACGTGCTTACTTTGTAAACAAATGCACCTTTTATTGTTGCAGCCTGGCACTTACGTTTAAGAGCTTTCTCTTACGCTCTTATGGTGTGCTATAGAAATACAAGGAAAAGGTATCTTTTATGCTGCTCTATTGAATGCAATAAGTACTTGACGTCAAGGTTGTTAGTATGATTGGTAGGCTTCTCTAACTACTAGCTATGGAGTGTTGAATTTTTTTCTCTCTAAATATAGCACTAGTGTGAATTCTAGAGTTTGTTGTTATTGTACATAGCAAATTTTACATAGGATGGCATCAATGAGTCACACCTATTTAATTTAAGGCATGTGGTCTAGTGGGGAAATATTGGTGGTGGGTGGACTGTTGGACTGGGTGAATTTGGAGGGCTTTTCCAACCATGGTGATTCTGTGATTCTCACTTCTTGTTACTGCCAAGGGTCTTAAGTTTGTTATATAAACACTTCTCTTTAACACAGAAAACTACCTGCATTTCTTCTTGTCTTCTACATTCTGTAGAAAAAAAGTGTAGCAGCTCAGTATGAGATGTCATAGTAGGAGATATTTGCTTAACTAAGTGTTAACTAACTATTAACTAACTATTTGCTTAACTGAGGTTTGTGTGCTGTTTTCTGGTTGAGATCATAGAATCAGAATAGTTTGGGTTGAAAGGGACCTATAAGACCATCCAGTTCCAACTCCCCTGCCATAGGCAGGGACACCTCCCTCTAGACCAAGTTGCTCAGAGCCCCATTCAGTCTGGTCTTGAATGCTTCCAGGGAGGGGGCATCCACAGCCTTGGTGGGCAGCCTGTTCCTGTGTCTCATCATCCTCACAGTAAAGAATTTCTTCCTGATATTTAGTCTAAATTGTAGGTAACATGAACTAGATGGGGGTGTAATGTGAAGGACTGGGCATGCTGGTTGTTGAATCCTTGCCACATCAGTTGAAGTCTTCCTGAATGGCTGTGATGAACTGACTGACTTTGGTCAGATCTTTTAGGCAGTCCATGTTTGTTTGTTTTCCTGCTCTGTGTTTCTCTGTGGTGACAGGGAAAGAAATGACAGCTGTATATGCTGTAACTTTATGCCATCTTTCAGATATCATGATATAAAGCCTTCTGCTGAGAAGCAGTCTCTACTGTGGTCTTTCAAGGCCACAGATCTGGTGTTGACATGTAGGTTATGTTCCTTAGCATTCTACTGCTGTCAGTTGTTGGTTATCAAAGCAAGCTGCTCCTTTAACTGCTGCTTTGTTTCCTTTGACGCTTTCAGGCACACTAATACTCATTTATAACAACTTTAGCATTTGTTGGCAGGTCTCTATAATATGTTTATGATGCATTATTTTCAGCCATAAATGCCTGTTGGAGTGACTTCTCAAGGGATGTGAGCGTCACTATGTTGCTCATGAGGAATTTTTAGGCATGATGATTTTAAACTAAGTGTATTTCAGGAAAAAAAAAAAAAAGAGAAAAAGGATCATCAGTAAAATTGTGTAACTTTGTTTCAGCAATTGGCTTCAATGTTGAAACAGTGACATACAAGAATCTGAAATTTCAAGTTTGGGATCTGGGAGGACAGACAAGCATAAGGTAATGTGTATCTAAAAATAAAAAGATGTCATCGAATTTCGGTAAAAAGTGCTTGCAAAGTTCTTGACATTCTCATAGCTGTCTGTTCTGACAGTTGTTTCCTTTGAGTTTAAAACCAGCTCGTTGACAAGAGGGCACTTTTGTTTGATAGGGTTCTGTTACTGCCACGTCTGTTTTAGGCTACAAGTGAATTAATTTCACTGGTTCTGCTTTGAAAAGCTAGTTTACTTGTGTAGCATGGAACTAGGCAGAATTCTGAACGTTTATATTTAAATTTCATATTTTTAAGAGTGCAAAGCTATAAGATGATATTTGAACATAGGCAATAATTTTTTTGAGTAGTGAGCTTTGAGTTTTTTAACAAACCATTCCATGTATAATTGTAATGGTTTGTGCAGGACCCTGTGTGCCTTCCTCAGGATTACACTTTGAACACTGCTCAATAAGGGGCAGTGCTAATTTCCTTTTCCTTTTTAGCTCCAGTAGTCCTGAAAAAGATGGTTATGACCCTCAGTAATTACGTACCTCTATGAATTAGCTCTTTAAAAAAGCTCATCTTAGTTTTTGCTGGTGATTATTTGTACCACTGTGGTCCTTTTTATAACTTCATGATGATAAGTTTGTTCTTTTTTTTTTTTTTTAACCCCAGAGAGAGTTGTTACTTCCTCTGGTTGGCTTTTCATTATGTGGCTGTAGAGTACTGCTAAACCTTCAGATGGCTTTTTTGTCTTCTGCAGGCCGTACTGGAGGTGTTACTATTCCAATACAGATGCAGTCATTTATGTAGTGGACAGCTGTGATCGAGACAGGATTGGCACTTCAAAATCGGAGCTTGTTGCTATGCTGGAGGTAAGAAAATGAGAACAATGTTGGTCCTATCAGTACAATGGAAATGAAGTGTTACAGTTCTTGGAGCAGGTGTGAAACTTGATTCAGTGGTTATCAATCACGTTTGGTTGCGAAGCTTCAGCCCTCAGAACAGGCCCATGCAGCACTTCTAACTGAAGCAAGCTCAATGTACTGTAGGCATTTTATACTTTTGCACAGTAATTCTCTGGACAGTAGGTTACATTTAGCCTCTTGGTCGCATGAAAACTTGCCTTGCCTTGCATGAAAACAAGGGCAGCTGCTCGGTGCATCAGTGGTAGAAAATCAGGCCCTGAAGGAATTCCAGTGGTGTCCTACTGGGCAGTGAAGCTGAAGAATGTGCATGGAACAGTAATAAAGGGAAGATGCGTTAAGTGCTATAAGCTTTTTAATAGTATGCCTTGTTAAATCTGCCTCCTGTTTACAGAGTGCTGTTATGTTATGAAATCTGCCTTGTTTTGAAAGTGCTTCTATGTGACGTGGGAGCAAATGGAATTCAGAATAGGTGTCATTCTTTTGGTAATGCACTAAAATTGGCAAACTGGAGGAGGGCCATGACAGAAGCTGCTTTTTGTCCTACGGGTTTTCTCTGCGTAAATAAATTTAGTTTAAAAATCTTGGCAAACAGTTTGGCATGATTCTCATTTCTTAGGAAGAAGAATTGAAGAAAGCCATTTTGGTGGTGTTTGCAAATAAGCAGGACATGGAGCAGGCCATGACTCCCACAGAAATGGCAAATGCACTGGGATTACCAGCACTGAAGGACAGAAAATGGCAGATATTCAAAACCTCTGCTACTAAAGGCACGGGGCTTGATGAAGCAATGGAGTGGTGAGTAAAAATCTGGTTGTTAGCTTCATTAGCGAGGTGCCTTTTAACACATCATCTTTCGTAAAGAAGAAAGATGGAAAGTCTGATGTAAAAGCAAGGTATGAATTACAGGTTTGTAGAGCTTCCTTGTACTTGTGAGAACAGAAAGATGAGCGTTTCAGGACTTGCCTCTTTGCAGTGCCCTCTAACTAGGGCTGTATTGCTCTGGGCTGTCATCTTAAAACAAGAGCCCACATGACTAGAAAGGGTAATTTACTCCTAAAGGTGTCCTGGCATCTCTGATATGATTTTTCAATAAACTGGTTTACCCTTTTTCCTAGGTTGGTGGAAGCCTTGAAGAGTAGACAGTGATACAAAACTGACAATTGCCAAGAAGTTTCAACTACGTCCAGCATCCCTCTTTCTGCAGTCAAGTATGGTCAGGCCACAAGTACTTGTAAATAGGGCAAGTTTGCATTTGGGTCACATAATGTGGATGCCTCTCTTCAGCTAGAAAACTGAACCAAGTGGATGTCTGTGTACATTATGGTCATTTTCTTTCTTTGTGTTTAAAGATGTGCTTAACAATTTGTATGACAGTTTTTCTGGAGGGCAAAGGGATTTATATATTCTTTTTCCATTCACTGGGTAGTTTGAAGTTGGTATGGTTACTCTATTTGTGTAATTAAAACACTAATAAAATCCACAATGATCAGCTGTACTCCCAGGTGCGTTGCTTGCTTGCAGAAGCAGAGTTGAGTTCTGCTGCAGCCAGTTATAACAGACACGTGGCTGAACATTGCAGGTTTCCTGAAGCTGATGTTGTTATGCTTCAGTATCCCTCAGTGCAGGTACAGTTACAATGAAGTACAGCTGTTAACAACAGTACCTGTTAACATAGCATCACTTCTTGTTTCTTCAGTGGCTGTCTGCTGCCCTGATGTGGCATGCCCATAACTCAACTCCCCCCTTCCCTGAGCTGTTCTTTCTATACAAGGTGCTATTGCAAGGCTGCAAATGAGTCAGCTTTCTCCCTACAGCTGTGGAAGCTGAAAGACAAATCAAGGTCGATGCAGTCTGTTTTCTCCAGAAGGAGGGAGGGGCAGAGGCATGAATGCAGTTATCATATAACCCATCTTTTAAATAAGAAGTAAAAATTCAGTGTAAAAAAACAGACTGGTTGTGCAATGAACTTCACATGATCTAATAAACATACAGGTTTTGGAGAAAAAAATAAAACAAACCCTTAAGCTTTATTTAAAAAGTTTTTATTTAAGATCACAGATTAAAAAGAAGACATGGAAAAAATACAAATAAATACAATTAGAATATTTACATATTCTTTTTTTTTTTTTTTTCCCCCAACAGTATTGGCTTGAAATTCACTTTTACAAATTAATCCTCTGGGAAGGAAAAGACTTTTCATTCCACCATTGCTAAGTCTTTCAGTGCATGACTGCGATGTTTCTTGGCCTTATAGCTGGGGCGCAGGAATTCTATTTTTCTCTTCCTCGTTTCTGCTTTATTCTTGTGTCTCTTCAGCTTCCTCCTTGCAGCAATGTCAGGGTTTGCCACAGTCTAATGAAAAAGAATATGTTTGTTCAGTTAAAACTGTAAATGTCAGACAGTTCCCAAGAAATGAACACCTGACAGGCAGTGCACGACCTCCAAGGCTTCTCAAAAATGAGGGTCTTTCTGGCTGCTGGAGCCACATTTATTGCTGCTCTTCAGGTAACCTAATCAGCAGGGCACTGGGATCAGTCAAAACCTGCCCACAGGTTTATTTAGCTTAAATAAAACCACAGCATCATAGAACATCCCGAGTTGGAGGAGCCCCCAATGATGATCAAGTCCTAGCTCTGCACAAGGCCACCCTACAAACCCCTTGGTCTGAGAGCGTTCTCCAAATGCTCCTTGAACTCTGGCTGCTCAGGGCTGTCATCACTGCCCTGGCAAGACTGTTGCAGTGCCTGATCACTTTCTCAATAGTTTCTTGTTTTCATTTCACAAACTACCCTAATTCAGGATTCATTATTCTTCACACTCATCTCCCTGATAAGCTCTCAAGCTTTTTAGAAAAGCCCTGTTTTCCTTTTCCCAGAAGCAGAATAAACTTACCTGCAAAGCCCTCTGCTTTTTCCTCATAGCTCTTTTCTGATTGGCCTGTTTCTGCACAGAAGAAAAAGCAAGCGAAAAAGCCTCCAGACCAACTAATTTCTTGAGCAGTTCTATGATTTCTTGGGAAAGGTTCTTCAGTGTTGGATCTAATAAAACAAAATAAACCAGCTTAATCCTTTCAGCATATAGAGCAAAAGCCAAGAACCCAATAGGGAATTACCCCTTTTACTGAAGACATTCCTACTGATGGATCTTGCCCAGTATTTCTGCAGGCACAG
Source organism: Centrocercus urophasianus (assembly GCF_019232065.1). Taxonomy (NCBI): domain Eukaryota; kingdom Metazoa; phylum Chordata; class Aves; order Galliformes; family Phasianidae; genus Centrocercus; species Centrocercus urophasianus. The sequence continues at coordinate 45,584,603 of NW_024884697.1, read as the reverse complement.
ATCCAAAGACAGAGAATCACCAAGGTTGGAAAAGATCTCCAAGATTATATCTAGTCCAACCACCACCTTCCACCAGTATTTCCCCACTAACCCTGTCCCTCAGTACCATTTCTTGAGCACCTCCAGGGTTGGTCACTTCCCCACCTCCCTGGGCAGCCTGTTCCAATATCTGATCACTCTTTAGGAGAAGAAATTTTTCTTAATATCCAACCTGGACCTTGTCTGGCACAACTTAATTTAAGAAATATCTGCTGGTTCTCTACCAGCCTTCCCAGAGGGCTACAAGTAGTGCTTCATGTGCTGACACAGAAAGCAAGAAGTTCATCTTTCTTTATCCTCTCACACCATTGCCAATCTCTTCTACACATTTTGAACTCAGCTAAAAAATGATGGCCAGTCAGTTGCTCCTTACCAGAACCTCATTACTGCCCTTCTCCTTTTCTCCAGTTCATTTGTATTCTTTCTAGAGATGCACAACATATTTTCAAGGCATGTTCCTCTAAATGTATTGCTTTATGGCCTATGCTTATCCTGACACTAGATTTGCCCGACTTAAAACACTCTCATGAACAATGAAAGATTGTTCTTAAGTCAGGAGTCCATCGTGGGAAATTAGTTGGTCTTTCTCCACCCAGCATTGTTTCATACAGGCCATATACACAGATTCACTGCTCTGCAATTAAGCACTGAGGCTGCTGTGCAATCTTTGCTCTCATTTTCCTCGTTATGTACCTTCAGGTTTCCTTAAGAATTCTAAATAAACACAGGTCCCCAAAGAGGAACCAGAGTTTCTGCTTAGACAAAGCGAGTGGAGCAGAGTGACCTGGAGTCATTCTGGAGGGTGAAATTCAATAGGTGCACGCCTGCCTGCACACACAGCGTGCATCATTCCTGTAGCAGACAGCTCTCCTGCCCTCACTGCAGCATTTGTTCTCTTTCAGTCACTGCATACACGTAACACACACTGAAGTTCATTTTCAGGATGCTTTATTTCAAAAGAGCTCCTAATCCTCACAGCAGACCTTAATATGGCAACGGAGAAAGAAAGACACTTGGCTGCAGCTTCTCTGAGACCTGCCCTGCCTTCCTCCCCTTGCTGAGTGGTCAATCCTGCAGCCACGAGTCCACCCTTGAGCGCTATACTTCTTCCACATAAGCTCAAGCTTTACCCACTTGTGTGCAGGAGCCTGCCTAACGCCAGGACTTTGTCAGCATGCACATTTTTGTTCAAGCTGTCATACATTCTCCTCCTCTCCTGATATTTTGGTTAAACTGCAAGTAGGTGAAATTCACTGTTAAAGGCATCTATTCCTCAACAGAGGAAAAGGATGACAGGAGGAGTTCATGATGAAGGATATCACTTACCTTGCTCTGCATAGGTGCTGTTCAGCTCCCTGTACAGAGGAGTGAGGACTGTTGCAAGGTACGGCTTGATTCTGTCTTTCCCCAGATCCACTGAGATTGCTCCGAGGAACTTAAAGATGCAGCTCCTCTGAAAATGAGTGCATGGAACACGAAAGCAGGTAAGAAAAAAACTGCCTAAGTGAGCAGCTACAAGAACATGTGCACCACATCTCAATGTACAAGGCGTTTCAGACAGCTGTCAGAAATTCACTGCTGGCATAAGGTCTCAGTGCAGTTAAGCACAGCCTTCAGATGAGACACAGCTCCGTGGGATCTGTAAATGTGTGAGCTCAAACTTCACTTGTTAGCTGGTAACATTTTAAGAAGAAGCTTGTTCTGTCACTGTCCTGTACTAGGGCAGCTGAAGATATGAAAGTCTCAGCCTTTCCCTCTGCATCACAGGGAATCACAGTGTTTCTTCTGTCACTCACATGGCCTCCCTTCTCCTGACAGTTCCACACTGACATTCCCCCGTCCACATAAAAATAGCACAGTCAAGCTTTTAAAGCATGCATGTCCAACCTGCTAGCTTTCTCATTTGGTTGCCTCTTCTTCTGTTTTAATAAAAACCAGAACAAAATAAGTTTTGGTACCTATATACGTGAACTATATTACATGTTTTATACATGGTCCAAGACAATTCCTCTTCACTCAATGTGGCCCAGACAAGCCAAAAGGTTGGATAACTATATTTTAAAAGGCAGCACTCTGTCCCTGCACACTGGTGGCCTTTGGCTTCCCACCTTTCCACCACCTGGAAGCAACAAAGCAGAAGCAAACTGGTGGAAGGCCTTCCTGAGAATCCCAACCTGAAATGCTTGGTTTCTCCATCAGCACCTACCACTCCTCACCTCAGCATCAGTTCCCAACAGCCTCTGGTAGCAAAGAGTCTATGCAAGTGCTTGTTGCATTAAACTGCTGGTTTAATCTTGCTCTCACCTTTAATGGGATCTTGGGGGAATATGCTGCTTCTCGCTTTGCCATTAGAGAGAGCTTCTTCATCAGCCATATCAATGTGACTGGCCGACCCTTCTCTTCTGTGTCCTCTCCTTCTCCCTCTCCTTGAGCAGAAACATCTTTCTCTTCCTCATCTTCAGAAGCCTCCTGCTCTTCCACCTCACAGCCAAGTTCTCCTTCAGCCTGTTCACCTTCCTCCGAGGGAGGTGCAAGCAAGTAAATAACTTTGGCAACAAACAGCAAATTCTTTATAACCTGAAATGTGAAAACAGAGCAGTCAGTCACTGGGGGTTCCCACAGTGCCAGTACCAGCAGTGACCAAAGGTAGCCAAGAGCCAACGTTAAGTCTAAAAAAGTAACTGGCCATAAACTGGGTTCAATTCCATGCCACAGGATGGTGCAGCGTGGAGTCAAACCTTCAAGCAACAGCGTAAAGCTGGACTGAATACTCCCAACAAGCAAGCAGCCAGGACCTCAGTGCTGCAGCAGGCAGACAGCACCAGAGATCTGGCTGCCTGCTCAGGGTCTGGCTGCCCTTCTCCATAGAGAGGCCGGACTCTCCCTGGGCAAGGGCTGGACAGAAGGAACTCCTGTCTTGCTCTGCATGGTGCCCAAAATGTCTGTCCCTTCCCAGCCCTCACCGTTCCAGCAGACTGACACCAGATCCCTGAGCAGCACTTCTGTCCTGACCAGGAGGTGACACTGCCTCATGTGCCCCCACCACAGCCCCAGACAGGCTGCTGCTTCTACCTGCTCTCCCAGAGACTGGTCCAGGAACTTGGAGCGCAGCTGATGGCAGAATGCAAACACAAGTTCCTTCACCTGGTGGGACAAAACAGGGAAGGAATTGTTGCATGAGAGAAGCCAGCAGCAGAACCCCACAGCAGCGTTGTACAGTCACCAAACGTGGTTCCCAGAGAGGCCAATGAACTGGCTCAGCACAAGTTTTGCCTGCATCTTGCAGTCCTGAAGGGAATCTGTGTTTTTCAGAATAAGACCCCAGAGAAGCCCCCTCCCACCAGCACAGACACCTGCTCAAATGCTTTCAGTGATCAGGATTAGGCAGTGGACAGAAGCAACTGAGAATCGTGCACACAGAACTAGTGAAGTTATTTCTGTGTCTCAGGCAGGAAACAGGTGCAGGCACAGGGGAAGGAGCAGCAGCACAGACACGATCACCTTTCTGTCCAACTCAGCAGTCAGGAAGAATGTGGATGCAGACAGCTCTGCTGATGGCTTTTTCCTCTTCACTGCCTTCCTTTCGCTCCATTTGGTGACAAGGTCTTCTGGTTTGTGGGATGCAAACAACAAGCCAAATATCTGAGTGGCTGTCAGCCACACCCAGCTATGAGGATGCCAGAGGTGAGACTGGATATGATCTAGGGGAGAGAAAACCTCTTTCAGTACAGGAGCCAGTCCAGCTAGAGCAGAAAAAGCACCCCCATCCCTCCTAGAGCTACCACAGCATACACTGCAGTAAAATAATGAAGGAAACAAACTGCTCATACACTTAGAATGTAATAAAACTGTTCCTAGGATCTCTGCTGAGCCAAAGCAAATCCAGAACTTGCCAGGGTTACCTTGTCTCTCACTGAGGGCACCTGGCAGGCTGAAGACAGAACCCAGCCAGAAACACTCCTACTGTCAGCAAATAAAGCAACTGAAAGCAAGTCGACAAAGTGACAGAAAGGCAGCCTGACACCACAGAATCTCTCTCATACAGAAATCATTGGAATCAGATGATCTCTTGGCCTTATCGTGCTGGCAGGCACACAGTATTTACAGTGCCATTATCACATGTCATCGCTGGCTGTGTGCACAATCTCATCAGGGAAATCTTTTCCTGGAAGAACTGAAAGTTTTCATTGAAGAGGCTGCAATTATGGCCAAACATGCCATCATTCACAAGTGTTTGCTCTTGGGATGATAGGAAATACTTCCCAGCAGCTGAGACAGATGGCTTATTGTTTTCATCAGCCACATAACCTTTTCCATTAAAATCTACTCTTGCCTAGCAGCTGCCACATATGAGCATTCTGCAGCATGTGAATCTTGTGTGACAGCATCGAGTTCTTTCCTTTGAGGTATGAAGAAACCCAAGGCACTCCAAGAATCTTCCCTGTAACACAGATATTGTAACTCTCCACACTCACCCCAGATCTGGCTGATGATGTCTGCATGCTTGGTTAGCTGAATGAAGCTGCACTCCGAGATCAGCTTTGTCACCAGCACAAGGAAGCTGAACAGCAGCCTATCTGCAGCCTTCTCCTCCTCCTCCTCAGTTATCTGAGAAGATCAGCAACACCGGAAACATGCTTGAGAGGGTGTGAACATAAGTGTTTATTTCCCTACCAGCTACATTTCAGATCAACACCGCAAGGAAGCAGAGGACTGACCTGCACCCAATTTCTATCATGAGCTGAAGGGAAGAGGCTCCATTAGAACAATGCTTTGTGTTGCACCCAGGACCTGACTGCCTTCAGTCCCAGCTGGTGGGATGCAGCCAGCCCATGCCTCTCCCACAGTGCAGCACAGGGGATGATCACAGGGCATTTATCATCACTGCAGATGTTTTCATCTCCTGCCAATCTCCACACCCCTGAGGCTCTCTTCCCTTGCTCAATGTGCTTTCCAGGCACATCAGTAGCACACATGGCAGCTCCCCAAGTGTCTGGGATCCCCTTGGGAGTGCCACATGCCATGCAGGATCTGAGGCAACCTTATTATTCTGAGTTAGTTGTGTACATTAAACAAAACAAAAACAACCACCAAACAACAAAACTACAGTCTGAAATACGGGAAGGGAATTCATCAGAAAAGTTAAAGTTGTAGGCAACACGAAACAAAGGTAGGCAGTCACAAGTGATTCACTTCTGACCTCCCATGCTTACACTGATCTCTGTATCTAGCAGACATTTCCCAGCTAAACAGGTGTCAGCATGATACGAGGCTGTTTCCTAACTGAAGACATCCTAAGCCATCCCAGTGCTAGACATACAATCTGCTATTCCTTCCTCCATCCCTCCTCTCCTGCCACCACAGCAAAGACTACACAAGCAGGGAAACTGCCCGGACATATACACTGCCACAGGGCCTCAAGCTGTGCCAGAGAAGGTCCAGTTCAGATATTAGGAACAATTTCTTCTCAGAGAGTGGTGCTGCTCTGGCACAGGCTGCCCAGGAGGTGGTGGAGTCACCATCCCTAGAGGAGTTCAAGGTAAGGGGAGATGTGGCACTGAGGGACATGGTCAGTGGGCACGGTAGGGATGGGTGCTCGGATTAGGTGATCTTAGAGGTCCTCTGCACCCTTAATGATTCTATCATTCTATGCACCAGTTCAAACAGGCTAAAAAATCCAACAGCCCATGGACTCGAGGGTTGTCTCAAGAACCCCCTCCACCCAGAGGCTGACAAGGATAAAGCATCTGCTGGTCACACAGCACTGCTGCAGGAAGGCCAAGGGGTTTGCAAAGCTCCTTTGTTCCTTGTGCTGTGACACACAACATGAAATTTGGGCCTACAAAAGCAAAGTATGGTTCTAAGCCAGCAATGTCCCCTTCAGGACAAGCGTGTGTACTTTATGTATTTACTCAGCCCCAAACAGTAGCACCAAAGGTTAAATCTCTCCTACACTTCTTCCCTTCTGCCATTTTCCTTCCCCAAAAGGAAGCGGCAGTATGACTTACGTCTTCAAACTGAACTGGGTTGATTTCTTTCTCAACCAAGGTGAGGACAGCTTCAAGGCGCCGCTCAAACATGACTCCCTCCACTTCCACAAACAAGCCGCATGCCTGGGCAGCCAGCCTCCGGTGTGAGCTCTGCCAACAGAAAGAACACCACCCCCGTTACCTCTAGATCATCAAATCCTGCAGCTCCCACAAGTGAGTAGAAACTGTTTTTACCTGTAGCAATGGCATTTTAAGACAGGTTGATTTTCAGACTACTATAGATATAGGAGATGCCGCCAGCTAGGGACACAAGCACCTGGCAGGACATATTATTTCAGGGAAGATAGCCTACAACTAAATGCCAAAGGGCTGCTTCCAACCCAGTTTCCAGCTGCAGAGCACTGGGGGCAACTTTGCATTGATGGGCAGCTTGAAGCTATAAATCAGAACTGAACGCAACAGGGACGACAAGAATGAAGTACTGAAGAACAATTGCTCCATTAATGCAAAGGGAAAGAAACTGAGTCCTACTGAAGAATAACTGATCAGCCAGGCACCCAGAAGAAAATGGGAGATCTGTAAGACTATGTTAGCCACCCTCCAGCTGCTGCTTCACAATATAAAGCAAGCCTTAGCAAAAGACAGCATGATGGTCAATAAATGGGATCATAACAGCTGTAAGGCATTTATTCAAATATTAAACCTCAGCAAAGGCTCTTATGGCAAATACCTGTCCTAGGTGGGACTGTTTGAATGCAGGCAATGCAGCCAGAAGATCTGTAGGCTGATCTTGATCTACAGCAGCAGCAGCTCTCTGCATTTGCTCAGCTACACAAAATCTATCATTTTTCTCTCTCTCCTTGCTAACAAGAAGCATGTTAATAAGCACAACTTTAAAGAGCTTTTCTTCTACACTGTCCCCTGTTCATACTCTTTTCCTAAAACTCTAACTCAAACTTAAGCCATCAATGCACCACACCTGACAGCAGCAATCGCTCTTGCCTTAATCTTATTCAAACCCCAAAGTCTAGACTCAGCCAACAAAAAGAGCATGGAATGAATACCTTCTTGCTGTGAAACCACTCTGTGACCAGTGAAAACAGCAGATCTTGTTTATCGTTGTTTATCTTACTGAGCAGAGACTTGCACGTCAAAGCCGCCATCTTTTTGCACTTGGCCGAGTCATCATTTATCATCATCATACACAAGGAGATGAAAAACAGCCCACAGTACTTGTGGAGAAGCTCCTGGAAAGAAGTGACCATTAGTCAGTGATACACCCCTAAGGAGCACCTGGAATTTAAAGGGGAAAAGAGGGATATTTGTGGCACAGCCCTGCGTAGGATCCAAATCAAGGGAGGTGAACTAATGCAGAGGACAGCCCAGCTGCTGATGCAGACAGGGAATACACAGCAGCCCCCTCTGTCCCCTGACTTGCTAATGTGCCCCTAGGACAGGAACTTGAGCATCAGACCTAAAAGGGCCTATTCATAACTAACTTGCATTAAAATGGGCATACATCTCTAAGCAGTGCGCAGTCAGGCCCAAGGGCTCTTCTCTTGCAGAAAAAGCAGTGCTTTGCTGCCCTACAAAGTTGCTGGGAACCGAGCTGAGGTACTAAAGGTAACCAAGGGTGGAGAGGCACAGCTCGCTGCGCTCAGTTTCCCTTCCTTCCTCCCAAATTCTTGCTTGACTGCACTTCTCTCAGCCTCCTGTACACTCTGTCAAGCTCCAGATGTAAAGCATTGGGACAGCTTAGCATTTTGTGCATGTTATCCTGCATAGGTGCAGTTATTATTTAACTGTCATTTTGACCTACTGTACCAAGAAGCCCTCTCTCTCCAGTGAGGCCAACAAAACTGGTATTTCACATCACATTCCAGTACATAAATCTTCATCACATTCATCCAAGCCCCTACTGACAGAGCTTTACTTCACTTACAGACTGAGCACATTAGGTCTGGAAGCAATGTGGATTTTCCAGCATGTCATTTCTCTTCTGAAGCAAAGCCAGTTTTTTGGAGATAAGTGATACTCACTTATGACAGAAGTTAATATGATACATCACGTGCTCCCCAAATAAACTGCTCTACAAACACTAGTAATGCAAATAGCTGAAAGTAATCAACTGCCTGATGCCCAGTACCAAGAGGTGACCGTTACCTGTGGAAACATGTCAAGGAGGTACACAATCATCTCCAGAGCAGACTCTCTTCCAGTTTCATACTCATAGCTGCAAGGAAATGGTTAATGCTTAGGGCTGGGCTGGCACTCCGCAAAGTTACTAACCACTTACAAGAACGGCCAGTGCTAATAACACACACTGACACGGATCTTTTTACAGCAGCTCCCTGACCTGACCTAATGCTTAGGAGAAGAGAAGAAAACAAGCCACACAGCTCCACCTGTTACAGAATGAACACATTCACAGAGAGGTGAGTCAGGGCTCCAGCCAACCTGTGCCATAACAGCACTGCGCCGCGGTGCTGAGGGCACAGCAAACTGCTGCCACTTCAAGTGAAGGAGGGGTCATGCTCAGAAGGAGCTTTCAGGCACACGGATTGTTCCTCTGAACTGCTCAGACAATTGCCAAGGGACAGCAGGCATATAAATGCACTTTCCCACATCCTTTCCGGATTTTCTAGTTCACCTGGTTCACAAGTGGTGCAACCGGTGATGGCATAGGCAGACAACAGCACATTTGCTCACATGGGTGAAGAACAACAAAAAAAAAAAACAGCTGGGAAAGAGGGAAGATAAAACAGCTTCATTTCTCTAACATCCACCTCACAAAAAACAGGGAAGCGCTTTAGAGGTGAGAAAGTTGGAAGTCCAGTGCACCCACCCCCCCCCCCCATGAACAACAAACAAAAAAGGAGATGGAGGAAACATAATTAAAACAACAAAGGTTTGTACTGAGGGAAAGAGAAGTGGAGAACAAACTCACTCCAGCTGTGCGAGCATGAAATCCAAATTGGGTTTCAGCTTGTCACCAAGAGGGTAGTCCAGAATATACTTCAAGTAAATCTGGAAAGCAAAACAACACAACACAACAGAGAGGAGTTACAAGAAACAATTGGACAAGCTTATATAAAAAGAAAATAAGGAATAAGCAGTTACGCATCAGAATAAACCCATCCTCCTGAATGCACTAGTTCCTATTCCACAAGGGGTGAAGCTCCATGCCTGGAACAGGATCTGCAGCTGACAATCTGCCAGATGAGTCCTCAGAGTATTACTGTGCCTTGTCCAGGCAGGCTTCTGTTAACAGAAATTCAGCATTCTTCATAATTCATTTGCTATCTGTGGAGAAGTTGCATTTGGCCATGCACAGCTCCTGCTGCATCTGTATCCCAACGCTTAAAATGAAGCATTTCAAGCTTTTGGTTGCTTTTAGCTTAGAAAGAAATAGTGGGAAGGAATCCTGGTTTGTGGCAAATTCTCTCCTGCTAGGATACAGAAAACAAGTTATAGAAGCTTAAAAGCCTTCAAAGGAGGAGCTGTGTCAGTGCTGCTGAGTAGCCCTGTAAAGGCACGTCATGGCAAGCAGTTTCACTGCAGGCAAGCAGCCTGAATTTCTGCTATTGTTCTCACAAGGACTAAAACCAGCCAGACAACAAGGGAGCAAGGATTGGGAGGATAGAGAAACAGGGCTGGGATTCAGTAGAGCTAAGGCACATCTCTATGAGAGATGGGATGGCCTCACGGAGCCCTCCAGCCCATCACTGCTGTAAATAACACGGACTTCTCCTGGTACCCACCTGCCTGCACTGGACTCGCACTGGCTCAGTCTGGCCTGTGATGGCAAGCTGGGCAACCTTCTGCATCACATCATCAATCTCAGGGACAATCAGCTTCCTGGATAAAATAGCCTGAAAATATGAAAACATCGCTGGAGTCACATCATTCTGTTTGCAGTGTGAGATGTAGTATTATAACCAGTGGTTACATGGGTATCAAGTGGCACGGTAACACTGACGTATCTTCAAGCAACACACAAAGAAGATGGCTTGTAAATCCATACCACCTTCTTTTGGAAGACACAGAATACCTGATCTAATGGTTAGGGATGTGAATTCTTTAGCAAAAGCATCCTGCCACCCAAATGCATCCTCATATACAACACAACAGGATAGGTAATGGCTGTAATGGCTGCAACAGGGGAGGCTCAGTTGGATACAAGGAACAATTTCTTCTCTTTACAAAAAGTGGTGCTGCAGTGGCACAGGCTGCCCAGGGAGGTGGTGGAGTCATCATCCCTGTGTGGATGTGGCACTGACAACATGGTCAGTGGGCACAGTGGGGATGGGCTGACGTTTGGAATAGATGATCTTAGAGGTCTTTTCCAACCTTATTAATTCTGTGATGCTATGTGTATCAAGCAGCCTTCCAAACAATTCTGAACAAAGGCTACAAGTCCAACAGGAAAGCTCTGCTACTTTTCCTGTTTTCCCCATCTTCCTTCTCTGTAACAAACTCAGTGGCACTCTGCAGACTGTTCCAGATATCAGATCTTACAAACATTCACCAAAATGCAATCACTCCCATTCCAGTGCTTCACAAAACCCATACACTTGCTCCACAAAAATACCTTTAGAAGGCCAAAGGCAGTGGCTTGCCGTGATGAATCATAAATATCTTCTTCAGCAAAGCCAAGCAGCACTTGGAGCTGTTTGCTTGTTATTTGGCTCTTTGCATTCTTCACAAGTATTGTTACGGACTGCAAAATCAAATTGCACATTGTCAATACACATTCACCTCCATAAAATATAACCCCACACCAAAACCTGACTGTTTATAGCACTTGGGTTTGACAGAACAAACTGCTGCTCTCAGATGGGCAGCTAAAACTGTTTCCAGTGCTGTTTGCTTTCAGCTGGCAATTTTGAGATGAAAACTGCATACAAGCAAATACACAAATGCAGTCCTTGAAATGAGTGGGGATGCTCACTGATTTGAGCCACAATGCAGGAATACAGACTGGAAGAGGACAAAATCCTTTTGGCACTGGGGCTCTCCCTATCCCTTATGATTGCAAAGCTGTAATTAATTCAGCAATGCATTGAGAAAACACGTAAAGGAAGATGGTGCACACAGTAACAGCAGTTTTACTATAATTAATTGCTCTCCTACAATTGCCTTACTTCTGTGAGTTTATTCCAATGAATCTACTCAAGCTCAAAACCGATGCCTCTCAGAAGGGTGGTAACAAGTTACTATCATAGGAAAGAAAGAAAGCAAATCTGCTTCTGTAAAACACCACCCCTCAGCTCCAAGCTGTGTGCAGCTCCAAAGGATAACTTTCTTTAAGTCTGCACTGCAGAAGACTCAGGGCAAGACCCCATTTCCCAATGTCTTGTGATCTCCAGACTAACTCTCCAGGACCAGCTACAGGACAGATGTGCAGTGGAAGAAGTCTTGTTCTATAGAATTAATTCTAAAGGAGAGGTGAGCAGACCTCACTCTGACTTACTTTGAAACAGTTCACAACCAAGTGGAAATTCTGGCCTTTGGCTACTCCTGTCTTGGCAAATTCTTTCAGCAAGAGGAAAAGCTGCTTGATCAGCAACTCCAGATTTGTATTGATAGAAGGCAAAGGGAACTTTAAAATCCATACTAAGGACTGCAGAGCACCAGTTATCACCTGTAAGAAAGACCCAGAAATCAGCATGTGGGTACAACGGTACCAAAAGAACACTTCTTACTCTGCTACAGATGTTCTCAGGCTAATTGCAACTGTAGTAAAAAGGAATTAGCTAGCATCAATATTTTTCAAACCACTCATGCCATACAAAGGGTTTCTCAGTTCTAAGAACACTATCTGCCACTTTCCAATTCTCCAACTTGAATTTTAGGAGGTAAAGACATTAACACAGTGTTGATTAAGCAGAGGGCAGGAATTCCTTCTGAAGCAGAAGCGCCTTCAAAGCACAGAAGCTGCTCTGCCAAAAAAACATGTTACCTGAAAGCTCTGCTAGAAGTATCTCACGCTGTCTGAGGCACATCTCCCGTGCCTGGGGAACTTGAGGTTTAATAATTTCCCTCCTAGGCTCACTCAAACCCAGGGAAGCTGTGGTGCTGGGCACAAAGATATCAAGAGCTGGATCAAAAGAAAACACAGCTGTTCTGTGCAGCTGCAGGATCTCAGGAACCTCCTCACAGAAAGCCCACATTCAAACTAGCAGCACTAGAAGCAGAACATTCAGTCCTCCATCAGCCACAATCCCCCCTCACCCTAGGGATAGCTTGTCCTCAGACAACTTAACTGTACACCTGTGAAGTTAGGCTTGAAAACAGAGTGCCCCTCTCTGCTTTTCCAAATGACATCTGCAGGCAGAACCCTTTATAGCTGCAGAGATGGGCTCCATCACAAAACCATACCTTGACATCCATGGATTTCAGGCAGTCTATGAGTAGCTGAACAAAGGGGTCCAACATTTCTAAAATGCGTTCATCAGAAGAATTTACTTTGGATCTCTTCAGGCTCATGTGTAGCAGCTACCACAGAAAACAAAAGACATTCATCTCAAAGTTAGACTGGAACTGAAATTCAAGTAAAGTCCCACATTGGTTTGGGTTATAGTAGAATTCATGCCTATTAAATTATCTTTAACACTGGAGTTACCACATGCAAAACAAAGTTAAGGCAAATGGTTACACTGTTAACAAAACATATCCAGAAAACCTTCTTTTGGATACTGTTAACACAAACGCTGGTTTATTGGTTTCACAGCTTTCTCTTTCTCTGAGGAGATCCTTACCCGAAGCCCTGATTCAACCAAGATGTATGTGTTGGTCCTTCTGCTGACAGGGGCTTTCTGCCCCCCTCTTGTGGGTGTGGGTTGGAGCAGCAGGCAGCTCTCTGGTTGCAGCCGAGGATCTGGAGGAGGGGCAACTTTTGTTCTGAAAAGAAGGCACATGACAAAGGTGAAAATTCAGATTTCAGCCCTCTCCACAACAAGTTTCCTGTGGAGAGAGTTACAGTGTGCTCAAAATCACAAAGCAAGTAAAAGCAGGTCTGTGAATACAGTGAAATAAACTGAGCTTGAGAGCAACAGGAGAGATGGGACATTCAAACTTAAGAACAATGTCACTACTGTAAAGATAATAAAATGCACATTGATTTGTGTAACATTTCCACTTTTTCCTCTCAGTCAACAGACAGAGCTTTGGTAGCTCCTTCAAGCAAACACATCTACTGCATGGTTTACTGACGATTTACTGAAATTTCTGATAACTTTTAAAAGCTGCAAACAACTGTCAGATCCAGGACCCCCATCACCTCTTATATGCTAGTTTGTAGCTCCCTCCTTACCATCATCACCTGTACCTTCACTGAAACACGCACATCAACTTACCAGATGGTGAAAGAGCATTAGTCAAGAGCTCTTACAAGCATAGATTCCCATTAGTGCAGGAAAGGACAAATTTCCAAGCTTTCCCCTCCCCCTCTGGCTGCCCAAATTGTTTGCTTACACCACAAAGCAATGGTAAATGAATGGAAGGTCATCCATTTGGTTTGAGAGCTGCAAGCAAGCATCCAAGTGATAACAGAGCAGCTGGGTAACCTCTTGGAACTCACTTGGCCTTCTCAGTGAGCAGAGGCAAGTTTTCACTGATGAGACCATGGCTGAGGAGGAGGAGAGATTCAGCATTCATATCCGAGTTGAAGATCAGCCCTGCCATGATGTGACGCAGCGCCTCGTGCACCTTTCGGACTATCTTCAAGCTCGTGGTGCTCTCCAGAATCTGCAAAGGCATCACCATGAGAATCAAGAGGGTATTGATCTGACATCAGCGATCACAGGAAAAGCCAGAACAATTCCACCAATGTGGCTTGCCTTAAGCCCCTAGCTCTCCCATCACCTCAACTCTGCCCCACCATCCCTCCCATTTTTACTCTCCTGCCTCTCCTCAGACTCCAACCAGTTCCCCTGTCACCACCAAGACACTCCAGAACTCTTGAGCAAATGGGGTCCATTTCTGCATGAGCTTGCACCCACTCAAAACACTGCACCTCTGTAAAGGTAACTACTGTACGTAGACAGAGACTTCATACATTTTGGTGATGTGTCGGCTCCCAAAAGAAAATAGGGAGCCATAGTGGGGATCATATAGGTAGCCATCCACAGGCTCTAGAGTTTCTTCAGATCATACAGAATAAAGCAAGGCTCTGGCTGTCTTTTCTTACCTCTTTCAGTGGCAGAATAAGTTTTGTCACCTGGCCCTTTCCTATGTATTTTCCAAGAATTTCGTAGGAATCATAACTCTTGTTCTTGCGTGCTTCCATGACCTTGGAGACTATTCCCTTTACTTCCTTCTCTTCAGCTACATCCCCAAACAGCTCTTGGTTGAAAATCTTTGGAAACCCGAAGAAATCAAGGAGAGGAGCAGAAAAACAGAGCAAGATTCTTCTATTAGCAGCAGAACCACACTATTTTTCCCCAGCTGCAGAAAACTCAGTTCTTCAAGTTCCCCACAAATCACACCCGCCCTTCCTTTGTTAACATAAGACATCCCAGGCTGAACACACCAGATGGGAAAGCTGCTTTCACAACTCTCTGAGGTATTTTGATAGAAATACTGGGATTCTAGTCAGATCAAGCTGACCATTCAGAAGCAATTCAGCAGGCTGAAGCGACAGGCAGAGAGAAGCTTCTTAAAATACAACAGACAAGTGCAAGTGGGGAGGAATAACCCCACTGAATAGTATCTGTCATCTATTGCTCAGCCATTTAGGGAAACACAGTTAAGTGTCTTAATCTTGAATCACCCCCCTCTCAAGATGCAGAGCTCAAGAAACAGCCCCAGAAGCACACTGCTCTTCTACCAGGGATGCTGATGCCTCAGCAGAAAACAGTCTCATTCCTTTGAGGTAAAAGCACAACCACCCCTGTTTGCCATCAAGTCTGAGGCAATCTACACACAACCTCTCCTTCTCTTAGATTCTTCCCAAGCATTTCATGATGCTACTTCTTTTGATCTTTAATAACTTACCTCAATCAGGATGTCTAAGCAGGGGTCCAAATCACCAGCATTCAGCCTGCTAGTAAGACCCTTCAGTAGCAGATTCACAGTGAAAGTCAGCACATGGAGCTAGAGAAGAAGAGAACAGGTCAAGTTTCCAACCCCCTGCACATATAACTGGATAGCTAGACTCCTATACAGAGACATCATAACTCACACAATACACTTAAGCTCTTGCTACAGGAAAGAATACAAGGAGGATAGGAATCCTCATACAGGCCGCAGGAAAAGGACCTCAATCCCCCCACACACTGGCAAAGGGTTGGCAAAGGCTGTCCTCATCAGAGCTTCTATTGACTATTACAGTGAAAGCACTCACTTTTCCACTGTGGTAACTCATATCAGAAATTACACTTGCCACAAACTACTGTGTAAAGAGAAAAGATGAGTTAAGAGCTAGAGTCTTGGCTCTGTAATTAAGCAGCAAGAGTTCAATTAATATCACTACATATTGTCAACACAGTCTTGGTGGCAATTTTCTTCAGATGGTGCTTGGCCCTAATGAACTTACTGTAAAGATTCCCAGTAATTCTATTGGAACCAGAAATTCATTCTTCAACTCATTTCTCTTCACTGAGAAAATGGAGATCTTCTCTTCTTCCCTGCTTAGACTGCAAGTTCTTTGGGTACAGACCCTCAGTCAACATACATTTACATACTACTTGAAATAACAAAGACTGACGTAGACATGGCAGTAGCATTTAGTTCTATGATACCCATCTATTCTCCCAGTGTAAAACAATTTCAGTAGCAATTTCCCTTTGGATTCTTTTAACACACGTACACACACACACACACACACACACACACACACACACCCCTCCAAAAACCCCCAAATTTTAGTAAGAATAGAAGACAAAGAATTCCAGCATTACCTGGTACCCATGGATGAGAGTTGACTGCATCTCTTTTAAAACATACAGAAGGTATTGTACTCCCAAGACTTCCATGATTTTAGTGAGGGTGTTACGAGCAACATCCCGGATTTCCTGAAATCTGTTCCTCAGAAATGAGCAAACCTTCAGGAGGATGCTGGAAGCGGAGACAGACAGCTTAGTTCAGCCCCTAAATACAGTGGGACTAATTGCACTGCTAGCCAAGAAGGTGGCTTTCAGGGATGTTTCTATAAGCTCAAAGTCAACCTCAAAGAAAGGCTTTACAGTCACACACAGAGCTACTGTCCTTCAAAAAACTTAAAGAGTAGCATGCAGAAAGGACAAAATCTGTTCTTTGGCTCTGCCACTCCTATCTCTGCACTCTGCTTCACAGCTCTGCTCTCATTTAAGGATTTACCAAGTTCTTTTCAAACTTAGCTCTGCAGAACTCCAGAGCAAGAGGGAGCATAACTACAAAAATGTATTTCCAAATAAAAAGAATTTATGGCCTGTCAGATGTCCCTCCAAGCCACGTGTATAACCACAGCTTAGTAAACATGCCTGCTCTCATTCCCAACAAAATGAGTGGTATTCAAAGAGCTTCTCCAGGACCTACCTTGGCAGGTTGGCTTCCATCACTTCTTGGGGAAGACACTGCATCACCCTGACCATCGCAAAAGCCAAAGGCACACGGACTACCTCATCATCATTCACAACACTGGATTTCACAAGCTTGTGTTCTTCATCTCTTTTAACCTTTTTAAGACAGAGCAAGACACAACGCAAGTTAAATAAAAAGAAGTGTAATGAACAGTTCAAAAAAAGTCCTGTTT
Source organism: Centrocercus urophasianus (assembly GCF_019232065.1). Classification (NCBI taxonomy): domain Eukaryota; kingdom Metazoa; phylum Chordata; class Aves; order Galliformes; family Phasianidae; genus Centrocercus; species Centrocercus urophasianus. The sequence goes on along the minus strand of NW_024884697.1, from coordinate 45,567,839 downwards.
TTTCTCAGCAAAACCCAAGATGAGGCCAATGCTGCAAACTGATTTCCAATGCTGACTACGTGACAAACCTAGGCAGCTAAAGGATGGACAAGATGAATCCCTGCATTTCCCATAAGGAAAGCTGGGTGCTAATAAGTGGCTGAGAAATTTTCAAGAGGCTACACTAAGTGAGTTGTTTCACACCTACACTGACCAGAGTGATTTTGACACATCAAAAGTGATTTCAGGTGTCTCTCCCCACTTGTGGCTTTTTTCTTTTTTTTTTTTTAAACAGACTGCATTTCAACATGGCTCTTTCCAGTAGCACCCCAACCCTCACAGTAGCAGCACAGGTCAGCAAACTGCCTTTCCAGTGCCAGCTTCTCACCTTTGCTACAATGCACCTGTGCAATTTAGGCAAAATGTTAACTACAACTGTATCTTGAATGTGTTTGATCAGACACTCCAGCTCTTCTTTATTTCGGGGTAAGAAAGAAACTGGTTTTGCCACTTGCTGAGTGTTTTCAGGTGTCTCAGCTGCCTTTTCAGGCAGAACCAGCTCAGGTTCTGCTGGTTCTTCAGGGATATTCTTCTTGTCTTCCTCAGCCACTTCCTCTTCCCCTTCACTCTGTTCCAGCTCCATGGCTTCTTCACCTTCTACCTCTGGCTCAAGATCCATGGCAGCAGTTTCTGTCAAGTAATTATTAAAACCACAAGTAAATACTGGAGGCAACATAGTCAGAGCCCTTAAAACAGACTCCTGGGATGGCTTTGATCTGGACAAAACTCCTACTTACTATCAATAACAGTAAACAATCAATAAACTTCAGGGTTGCTCTACTGGGCAGAGAAGCTCTGGCATGCTGATTTCTGATAATCACCCCTCAGGGCTTGGTTTAAAGCAAAGACCAGGTTGTTCTTTAGCTGAACTCTATAGAAAGTTTACCAAAGGTCAGTGCCCTTGAACCTTAGTGAAGTGTGATTAATTTACATTTGGTAATCTTACAAGGCAAAAAGTATTGATGAGCACATCTAGGAGATACACTCTTCCCTCCTCAGAATATCCTAAAGGCCACAACATAAACAACCACAATGGTGGACGAGTCAAGATAAAATTTCTCCTCATGAAACCTCAGTGCAAGAGGGCCAGGGCATAAAGCACCTCTGCTCAGGCTGAAGATAAAAATGATAGAAACCAGTGGCAAGATAAAATGTGGTAGCAGCAACACAGTTCTATGTAGACCATGGAGAACCCCCCAGATTAACATAATCCCAGTCTGAGCTGGTCTGCTTTATGGAAGCCTGGAATAGAGAGGTAATGTGGAAGTGATTCCTTCAACCTCTCCTCACCGCGTCAGCACATAGAAAGACAGCCTGTACAGCTCCTGAGAAGGTAAATTAAAACTGGCTTTCCAACATGCACATTTTAAAAAGCTGCGAGTAGCCAACCTCCAGAGTAAAAATGTGTCAATCAGCTGCATTTTCTGAGCAATCAGAGGGAGCATCAGGAGCTGAAAGCTTACCTTGGTTCTCAATGGTCGTGAGCTGTTTTTCCAGTGTTTCATGGTCAAAGTGAAAGGCTTCCAGCACTGTCTCTAACAAGCTGAAAAAGAAACACGCAAAGAGAGATAAGCTCTCTGCAAAAAAGGAAGAGGCTGCATAGAACCAACACAATAGAAAATCTTAAAACTGCTTTAAAAAATATTTCAGACTCAGTGGCAGTGCAGCTTAACAAGGCTTATCCTGAAATAACAAATCAGGAAACAAAGCTGGGTTGTTTTTCACCTAAATGGACTGTCACCTAGCTCAGTGTGAAACCTCAAAGACAGTGGTACTGGAATTGCAGAGGCATCCCAGGAGCTGGGAAAGCCAAACAAGAGCAGAAAATCTAATGTTCTTGTACACAGTGAGATACAGCAAGCAAAAACAATTACCTATTAATCTTTCATAGCTCAGTTACACAGAACTGCAAAGCCATGTCCATTTTCATTAGCATGAGAAATCTCTCATGCTAGTGAAGAGTTTAAAATCCGCATGATGGTCCTTAAGGCACTGATTCTTGCCTTAGTCTTTGAAGCTAGAGCAGCATTGCTTCTGTTACCCACCTGACTCCCAACTTGGGACTGATCTGCCCCGTCTGCAGGACATGGATGAAATGCTTTAAGTGGTACAAGTATGCTGACCACGAGAGATGCTGGCAGATGGCTCCAACAACTTCAACAGAGGCTGTTACCATATTTTCATGCTACCCAAAAAACAGAAATTCAGAGGCTATTAGCATTCAAGCATGCTAAAGTATACTTTACTCAAAGTAACAGGAGATAGAAGAAGTAACTCCTGTCTGCTGAGGATGTTTAGTACTCTGCTTTATTAAATCTGCTCTCAGTTACCAAATTAAACAAACACAACATTACAGCTCACCAAGCAGATCTCCAGACTCACTTCCTCCAAACATTTCTGTAGTTTATCTTTTCTCATACAACTAAATGTATGGGCACACTTCTGTGAGGAACTGAAAGCAGTCACAATACATAATAGCATCACACACTGCTAACCTACTGCTAATGTAAAATAAAATGGGTTTGTTTCTTCAAGGTTTCAGTCAACGTTATTTTATGTCACTGTACTTTCTCTCTTGTTGGTCAAAGGGCAATGACATTAACTCTGTCAATGGGCACAGACTGTATGACTGCAGGTGCTGGCTCATGTCCCTGAGTACTAATTCAGGCACAGTTCAGAAGTACATTTCTGAAAGGAAGTGAATTACCCAAACGACATCTGCTTGGTTTGACATAAGCAGCTCTGCTGTTCTTCTGATAATGTGCAGGGAACTGTACAGATGTGTGAAACCTTGATTTTTCAAGTTACAAGCAGAAAGCCTGTCTACATTGATGTTACAAGTATTTCATCTCATGCTTTAAATAAAAGGTATGGAAAGTGATTAAGTGAATGCTGCCCTTCAAACATTATTTACAAAGCTGCTGCTGGCTCAGAATCTCTGAAATCAGTTCTTTCAGTCCCCATCCCAGTCCCAGTGAAAACAGTATTTATTACCAATACAGTAACTACTTACAGCCCATGTCCCACACACCCCTTTTCTTCTGCCTAATCTCACAATTGAATATGAAGAGAGCAGTATAGAGGGAGAGGGGAAAAAAACAAATGGATTACAAAAAAATGCAAACAGATATAAACTCAAGTAAAAAAAAAAAAATCAAAACACAACCCAAGCAACAACAAAACCTGCACTGAAAACCCAACCCAAACAAGGTTAGACTCTTAGTTTGGAGAAACAAGACAGTTTTAGCAGATAAAGAATAGGATCCAGATTGCATCTGCACCCTCCAAACCCTCTTTCTGCCACCAAGAGAAGCACAGTGCTCTCCTCTGAAAGGGGAACACTCACTCTATAAAACCCATCAGCCTTTTAAAGCAGCTGGTCTTTTAAGGACAGCAACAGAAGTAAGGCAAAAATACAAAAGCTGATGCATACAATTTAGAAGTCTACCTTCAGAATTTTTTCACTAAAAATGGCAGTAGTAGCATAAGGCATGATGTAGTTCTGCAGGGATTTGGAAGACAGCACAAGTTTCTTCTCAGTCAGCTGCTTAGCCAGTCTCCTCAGAGCTCGTGCCCTCCTGTGGATCTGAGTCAAACACAAGGGAGAGTGAATGAGGCGGCCCTTGAAGCACAGCTAGCACAAGGGAGCACACACACCCAGCAGCAGTCGTGCTGGTGGCTCAATCTGACATAAACACAGTACAGTCATCTCCAAGGGTAGGCCACTACCTTTTCATTCTTATCTGGGCTTTCACTAATCTTCTGCCCCAATAAATGTCATAACTCAATGAGATACTTCACTGTGAATTAACAGGCACAAGCACAAGTCATCTTCGGGTATGAGACACGTTACTTCCATGTCCATTTCTTTTTCTTTTTTTTTTAATGACATCTAATAATACTGGTTCAATTCTTCCTTGAAGACATGGCACAGGTGATTTGGAAAACATCACTCCACAGTAAAAATGCTTTCGCTTTGGTAAAGAGGGAAAGGGGCATTAAGGAACGTGCATTGCCTTTTACCTGCATGTGTTTCATGTTCTCAAAGAAGTCCATGTCAGGATCATGTCTGTTGGTCAGCTGGACCAAATCCCGGAATTCAGGATTTGCTGGGAATGTCTGAATGAGGCAGGAAAGCAAAGACGTGTAGTCTTGCTGGATGCTCTGTAAAGAGTAAGACATGAAGGTTAAGCACCTCCTGGAAAGGCAGCTACACGCTCCTCAGAACAACTATGCTGCCACTTACATGTTTTACGCCAACAGGTCACATTATTTGGTAACACCAAATATACCTATAGCTCAGATTGTACATAAACTAAAGTTTCTGCTCCAAAGGATGAGCTACAACTGAGAAAAGTTAAACAGCAAAATAACTCCACACAATAGCTGGGTTCTATAATTTGTTAGATTTTATTATGATTTCAAGTGAAGGTTAAGTTTGATTACAGCATGTATCTGCAACTTCAGTGGTTGTTTCGCTCTGAGGGGCAGCTAAACTTCACCACAACCACTCACTCACTCACCTCAAAGGAAGAGGAGGAGAAAATAAAATGAAAAAGGGCTCAAGGGTTGAGATGAGGACAAGGAGACTGCTTACCAATTGCTTTCATGGGCAACATAGACTCAGTGTAGGGAGATTAATATAATTGCCTATAGCAAATTATAGAGAAATTAAAAGCAAGCGAAAATCTCCTCTCCCCCATTCATCCTCTCCAATCTCCTCCCTCCCCAAGCAGTGTAGTGTAACATGAATGGAATGAAGACTGTGGTCAGTCCTTAATCATTAGTCTCTGTCACTCTTTCACTCTTTGCCCCTGCTCCATGTGGGATCCCTCCCATGCAATGACAACCTTCCTGAACTGGCCCTGTGTGGGCTCCCCCAGACTGCAGTTCTTCAAGCACTGCTCCAACACGGATCCACACCACAGGGGCACATCCTTCAGGAGTGGACTGCTCCAGTATGGGTCCCCAACAGCCAGCAGCAGGTCCCTTTTGGAGGTGGAGCTGGCTCTGATCTGACTTGAGGCAGCTGCTGGGCTCTGCTCACAGAGGCTGTCCCTGGAGCCTCCCTATTACAAGGGCCTTGTACTGTATTGTGTTTACGTTGCAATTTCTTATTCTCAAGAAGAAACTCAAAAGACTCATCTACAAAAAGTCTCAGATGCCCTGCTGTCCCAATACACCTGGATATAGATCATCAAATAGCAGTGCCTTACCTCAGTCTTACTCTTCAGCCCCCTTCTCAGAGACTCCAGAAGAGTGTGCTGGATTAGCTCCTTGTAGTCATCTTCTGTGTGGTCGATTTCTGCCAGGCGGTGGATAAAACTGCTGAGGCAAAGGCTTGCGTTGTCACTAAGAGCCATATCTCCTAGCTGAGTGGATGAAGAAATTGCACCACGTGAGTCCAGATACAACAGCTTTTTCTACTCAAAAGACTGGAGTGAACAGTAACTGTACAAAACACAACAAAGCCTATAACAATCCACTAATTCTACCAACTCCAATAGAACTTCTACTCCTTAACTTATGCCCACTTTTTCAAACAGAAGAAAAATCCTTTTTGACTCAGCAGTGAGACAACACAGCCAGAACACACTGCAACAAAAAGAAAAGCAGCCTATCAAGATTGCAATATGTCTTTTGTAAAGAAAAAACTGACCAGAGAGTTCCAAGGCTCACTGGTAGACAGGTATACTGGCACTTGGTTCATTCTTGCTGCAGTGCATTTCAGAGAAACATAGAATCATAGAATTTTTTGAGTTGGAAGGGACTTTTGAAGATTATCTGGTCCAACTCCCCTGCAAAGAAAGGGACACTACAGCTGATCAGGGTGCTCAGAGATCCTCCAACCTGACCTTAGTTGACTCCAGCAACAGGGCAGCCAGCACCACTCCGGGCAACCTGTGCCAGCACCTCACTATCCCTATCATAAAAGAAACCTTTCCTTGCATCTTCAGGACGCACAGGGGAAAAGGCAAAAGGAGGAAACTTAAAAACAGGTGTTTGTGAGAAGAACCCATCTGCTCTTGGAATGCTTTGAAGCATCAAAAAACAAAACAACAGTCAATGAAATAAATTTCTGTGTGGTAAGCATGCTACACAAAGCAAGAGAAGGAACATTTAGCCCACCTGGATGGTATAGAAGCAGTTGTGCATAACAGGGATGAGGAAGTTGATATCCACTGTTTGCATTTCTTTGATGTGGGCAGTGATTGACTGGAAAGCTGACAGGCGTACATCGAAGTTGATATCATCAAGATGCCGTTGATCAAAAGCATTCAACTAAGAGACAGCAACAAGACATTCGTGAAAAAGGCTAGAAACTTGACAGCACAACCTTGGGGAAAAAAAGGGAGCAAAGAAGCTGGGCATACCTTAACAACATCTGTAATGTATTTCAATTCACTGTCCAAATCAGATAAAGTCTAAAAAGAAACATAAAGGAAAACAGTTTAACTGTTATAGCTGTTACAAATTTGGAGGACTCCAGACTTACTTCCAACTCTAACAACCTGAGATTAAAAAAAAAACAGAAGTAACAATATCAGTCCTTTTATAAGCTTAGTAAGAGCCACTTTGCTCACGTATTTCTTCTCTAAGACAGACTATCTTTTAACTTCCTAAGTTTCTAAATATTTACATGGAGGATATCCTGGGTTTTCCTACTGGGAAAAAAAAAAAAAAAAAAAAAAGGATATGTAAATCACTTCTAAAAGTACAAAACAGCCTGACTGCTATTCATTTGAGAGAAGAACAAAAATAAAATTGTCTAAAGGCTGCTAAAAGCCACTCTTATTTCATAAAGAAAGGCTTCATTATGGATGCAGTGTGCTTTATTTGGCTTCTCTTCCACAGCAGAACCCAGGAGATGCTCACACCAAGCAGGCTGCAAACAAAAGTTTTATGTCTTCATGCGGCACACTGATGTCTACCACATACAATACTTTTAGTTCACTTCAACTTAATACGTCAGAGATTAAAAAGTTTCTTAAGGTCATGTACAACAAAGATAAATACATTTATTTTGTTCTTGATCTGTAAAAACAGCACAGAAAGATGTGTAAAAATGCAGTACCTGAAATACCAAGCACAACTTCTGTCGAGACAGTTTATTCTGGATGACGGAAAACAGCTTTGCCAGAGGTTTGAGAAAACTTGCAGGGTTTGAGCAATGTCTCAGCAAGTTCTGCACTGTCTCCAAAATGTCAATCTCTGCATCCTGAAAGAGATACATCACCATCAGTAACCACTGAAACCTCATGAGATTAACTGAGAAATATTTCAAAACACAGAGTGAGCTTTGCTGTATTTTATTCAGAATCACAGATATTGAATTTGAACAAAAAACTGGGAGGACATTCATTGAAACCACCACACTCCAGAAGCACTTACAATCTTTCAATTAGACACAAGCACAGAGTTTGAGGAGAGTGCTATCGCAATGCTAACTTCTATTTTGGGTATTTCCTCTGATTACTCAATGGTTAGAAAAGCAATAGAGCTTTACAAAGTCATCTTTCTCCAATCTGTGAAACGACCATGAACAGTACCACCTGTCTGTATGATCTCCTCAAAAGAAAATCACAGACAGTTCACTAATGACTCACAAACATAAAAAAGAAACTGTGAACCAGTTTCTATGACCATCTGCAAAGCAGAAGTTACAGGCTGCAGCTTAGCAGTCCTTTCTGAAGTCCTGAAACCTTTTCTTGAGCAACTGTTTTCTCTCATTTAGGGAAAAACAAGACCCATGCCATCATCCAAGGATGCAGGCAATCAGGAAATATGGTGGCGAGTTAATAGTACTACACAACATTTGCCTTTTATCTTGCAACAAACCAATGAAAGCTCACTGCACAGCATGTATTACATTCACATTTACTCACATTCTGTCTAAATTCTGTCACTGTGATTTGTGATATATGAAGTACAAGTTGAAGAGAGCATTTGTTTAAAACATGGCAAGGAACGGAGTGAACTGACTACTGCAGCAAAGGAAGCAAAGATTGTACAAACACTTCTGCAAACCTTTCCCAGGAAAAAAGACAAAAGTCAGCTGTGGCACTGGTATTCCTGCAAAGCACCCAGTGGCTTTGTATCCATCAACACACAGTAACAGACTGCTGAGTGGTTTACAGACACATGAAGACTTGATTTCAGGCTGATCATGAGAAATGGCATGTAACCAATAAGCTTTAAATGCATCTTAAATAAATCTACTTCACAGGAAGGAAACTGCATTTTGAATTAGGGGAGATAACTCATTTCTACTTACTTGTTCAATGTTACTCTGGTGAAGGAAAGGGAGGAGGAGACTCACAAGCACTGAATTCTGACTTTTTTCTTGTATAAATTTGCTGATCCTGCATGATAAGACAATGTAATTTATTTTGTTTATCTCAATCCAATCAGTATAGAGCAAAGAAGGACTCAGTCAGCACCAGTGCCATAAACCCCAGAGGGTTTCATCCATCCACCTGCACCCAGGCTAATAAGGCTTCTCCATGATATCAGCCTAAGTATTCAGTTCCACATGACTGCAGTCCCATCTGTACCTTTTCCTATCTCAGGAAGTATTGGTTTGATCACCAGCAAATAGAAACAGCTAGAGTCAATTTCTGAACACTTCCAGTTGGTCATCAGCAGCTTCCAAGGACAATGACAGATGCTGGTATTTTCAAATGCTCTAAATTTAAATCATTTTAGACAACGTTTCTAATTTGCAGCCTATTAAGAAATGATTCTTTCTTCCTCTCCCCCTTCCACCCTTCAACTGTTTTGAGCACTAAAGAATCACTTACTTGGAGAGTATACTCAGCTCTTTGCTGACTTGGGCTCTGTACTTCTTCTTTTTCATTTTCTCCACGTTTAACATTGTTTTGCTGAAGTACTGAAGTATGGCAGGAACGTGAGGTAGGACCAAGCGACAACCTAGGCTGAGGGACTCTGTAAGGAATACAACAGTCAGCAACACTCAACTCTGTGCCGCAAGCAACAAGGCAAGCTTTGTGCAACAGAAGGAAGATTCAGCCCCACACAAACAACGAGGAGACGCAAGCAAAGGAGGTGTCATCAGTGGAAGAAAAATCAGGGGGAATTATGAACATACTGCTGGGAACATGCACTAGCACTTCCATTACAGCCCTACTAAGTGTAGGCTCTTCATAAGGAATTTCTCCTTATCCACATTCAAACGTGGATCTCACTTGTCACGACACAAGCAGTGCTTAACAGTTTTTGAGCACGCCAAGAGAAATCTGTACAGTGACTTTTCCATGAAGCCTCCTTCACTGCATTCTCAGTCAGGGCAAACACAATCTCATCATAATCCAACACCTCTTTCCAAACCACCCAAAAGGCTTCTCATGGCTCTTACAGATACCTTCTGTCACTTCTCCAGTGTTTAGGACAACACAGTTGGTCACGTTCAAACTGGAAACCTGCTCCGTGGGTTCAAAATCAGGGCTGTTGAGAAGGCTATCAGCAATGTCCATCACAAGATTGGATGTTGCCTCAGACAGATTCTTGGCTGACAGGACAGCAAACACATTTGACAGTATATCATACTCTGGATGATCCGGATACTGCTTGGCCAGTAGGGGGAAATATCTGAGAAGAAGATTATTAAAAAGATACGCTGAAAATTTAAGTACGAAACTTCATAATTCTTTTGTGCAGAGTCATACAAAAAAGATAATGCGAAAAAGCACAGAAGCCACATAAACGGGCCATGAAAAGTAGAAGAAATGGAGGTTGAAAAGTCATCAAGTTTCTTTTCACACTTCAAGACAGCATCATCTAAGCTTAGTCCTTCCTCTGCAAATGTTTGCCCAAGACTCCTGTCAAAGCTTGCTCCTATCTTAATAATCCAATTCTTTTGGTGCCACTCTGTGCAAGTTCTTTATTCTTACAAGCGACAAGTCTCAAAAGAGAAGCTGGACATTTCAGCAAAGGAAAAGCAGCATGTCAGTGGGAGAGGGTGAAAACTACTCAAGATAGCAGAGATGGAATTTCTCACAGTGTCTGCCTCAGAAAAGGCTCTCTTGCAATTTTCAGTCTCAGAATTCTGTGCTGAATTTGCCCATTTTCTTTCACAAAGCAGAAAGAAACAGAATAAAAAAAAACAAGAATAAAATCATCCTGTCAAACTATCCTCTCCATCTCCTCAGATGACTTACATAAAAGTAATTGGTTTAGACACAGGCACGTTCTAAGAATTCACTCTCCTCCTGACCTGTGCGCTGCGTTTAGTTTATACATCTGTTTGGTTGCTCACATGTGGGAAAAGCAGCTCACTAAAAGTATCTTAATTGCCACAAACTGTAACGCTTCACAACTGCATCTGGGCTGCTATCAAAGGAGTAACAGCCAAGTGGAGAAGATGAGTTTTGACATAATTATTCATAATTATCTGTTAAGAGCGTTGTGATCATTTTAACAAAACCATTGTGTATTTGAGAGAAGTACTTGAGTTTCATTGTAAGAGCACTTACTTACCTAGGATTCTTACTCCAGGTGTAAATGAGTTTGAGCAGAAAAGTCGGAGAATACTGGCTCTCTGAAGCCAACCTGCAAACCTAAAGGAGATATAAATCAGACACCAACGCAACACAAGTACATAAGGCCAATTAAAACCCCAATTCCAACAAAGACCCCACTACATACTATATTGTCTCTTTCCGAAAACAAATCTTTTGTTGCTTTTCCATCTCCTTCAACACTGTTAGTCTATCTTATTTTATCTTTGTACATTGCTACAGCTACTTTTTTTTGTCCTTCCCTAAAAGGATCCCCATTGATCCTCACACTTGCCACAGAGACCTAATCACCTCTCTTGGACATGCTTACGACCCTCAGGCACGACCTAAAGACTTGTTTCTCCTACATCTCCAACTTCTCAGCTGCAGCAAACTGCAACTCCAAGCACAGCTGCATTAAGCAAAGTTTTTATACATATCAGTTCTACAGCATTAAAAGCTCTTAAGTCAAAACATTCTGCAAAACCAAACCCTCACCAAGTTAATTAGCAGAAATTCCCTCTAGAGGGAGCTTCTGGATCATGCTACAATCCAAGCTCCAAAATTAGTGCTGTCTTCCTGACGTCTACCAGGAAAACAGGAATTATAACTTTTCAGCAATTCTATATCCTGTTCAGATTTACAGAGCATTTCCAAACGCAATGCTCCTATAAGCATTAAGTACTTTGATGACTCAGTGCCTGGACTACATGCTTCTACTGCTCTGGGACCAAAGTAAGTTTTCACTGCTTTGCTCCACACAGCTTGGAAAGACTGGGATAGGCAAGACCCTGCTGCTCAGCCTAGTGAAATACACAGCCACATGCACTGCCAGATGCGATCAACACAGTTTTATTTTTAATACTGCATGTTCTCTCTCTCCGAAGAGTGCATTTTCCCAACTAAAAGGGGGGGTCTGAATTTCTCTGATAAAAGCTGCAACCCTCTGCTTTGTCACTGTGCTCAAATGGGACTCCTGGCAGGACAGCAGAAGAGCACACAGCCCACTGAAGGACAATGCTGCAGTCCTTCCTTTGTGGCAGCAGTAAGAAAGCCCACTTATGTTTGTTTCTCTAATCCTCCATCACAGGTCCAGTAACTTTCAGATAGAAAACCAACCAAGTGCACCTAGGACTGACCAAGAAGTATCATTTAGCTTCCCTGAAGAAGCAGCCTGCTTCTGCTGCTAAAGAACAGAGACATCACATCCATTTTATTCAAAAGAACTCATTTGTACTTAAGCCTGTGACTTAATTACTCCAGTACTAATCAGACTTGAGCCAAATCTGCCCTTCCACACATACATCAGAATGCCAAAGAACTGGAGTTCCCAGCATGGTATAGATTATGCAGATGCCAGTCTGCAAGAAGAAACACGTTACCTGAGGCCATACCACTGCATGGAAAACTGCATCAATCTCTTCCACACTAAAACTGTAGGCCTCATGATCAGAAAAAAACTCAACCACAAGCTTGAGTCCAAGGCGCCTCAAGTTCTTCAGTGGATTAATCAACCGTGGTTGAACCTGTGAAAACAAAACAACAGACAAAACAGTAAAAACTCTGCAAGAACAATCACTATTTGCCCTGAAATTAAATATAGCAATTCACTGGCCACAGATACAAAAGAACGCAGTGAGCTACAGCACTTGGTTATAGAAGGATGTTCCATATACCTTTTGGGGAAAATGTCTAAGGAAGGAAGTCAGCCATACAGCTAATCATGAGGTTATTCACATATTGCTGCACTCTGACTCTTCTCCCTGCTATGATTTGAGTAACCTGAATTATTTCTATATCATACAATGCAGCTTATAGGAAAAACCTGAGACAATTCCAAGAACAGGTACACTGCAGAGTGCAGAGCTACTGACTCCTGTCTCAGAAACAACAGAGACAGCCTGCATCTTGGGATCTTCAAGGCCTCCATTATGCATCACAGACCACCACGCTGAACAAATGCATGTAGGTTTATTCTGCAGAGCAGTTTTGGTGCCACAGCCCCACTGAAAGATACTATGCTTTTTGTACTTTCCTGTAAATTTCTGAAGAGAATAACCTCTACCATGTAATACACTGCTCTACTGCCTTTGCACCCAAAAATGCATGCAAAAAGAGGAGATGGCAGAAAAGGAATCAAAGGTACTCTCGCTTGGAATCTCCCAAGCTATACTGAAATGTAGTAATGAAATGGTGTGCAAACAGCTTCCAAACAGCAATAAGCTGCCTGAAGGGTCAAACAGCTGATCCTGCCTTCACCCAGCAAGCATAAACCGGGCTGATATTGCCAATGGCTACCCTTAGTTTAACTTCCAGAAAAGCAGTTCCTTGAGATCAAGACTGAGTGAACAAAAAAACTCACCACTGAACACAGTCAGAATCCCTTCTGAAATGAATAACTTAACTTAAAACTGTCAGTGTAGATGTTTAACTCTCCAGGCATTATCAGCCTGCAATAAATTACTCTCAACCCCGAGAATGTCAGCTAATCATTAGCCAAGACAAACAGATTTCTCACACTTCTCCTTGAGCTGTTAACATCTTATGGACTAATGAAGTGCTGAATTAAGTTCAGGAAAATGATAAACTGTTACTCCCCAAGTAACAAAACAGTGACAGGTTTATGGTAGCAGTCCAGGCAAAAATTTCACTATCCCAGTAATGAAAGAAGCAGCTCCTGAAACTACTCTCTGCTTAACATGTAAGCACATGCAATCCACTGCTAAAGCTGGACTATGGGATGCTATTATCCTAATGAACTGAATGCAAGGGCTTGAGTCGTTGATGGATTGTTTTCAAGACAAGTTCTAACCTCAGATGTTCACAGATGGGTCCTGGCAAGAACACGCACACAGTGACAGAACCTTCATTACCTAACATCCCTCGCTCAGTCCATCATTGCAAAATTCCTTTCAACACATTACTTTCTCAGTCTACCATCTCATAATTCATTTTAATACTGCAGTGATGACAATGACTGTGCAGTTTGCCTGTTTCTCACCTATGATCAGGCTCTGCGCAGGACTAGACAGGAGCATTTTCTGTTCTGCTTGGTTTGAAGCCTGACAAAGGCACTGGCTTTAGAAAGGCAGAAAAGCCTGGCACAAAGTCATTAATTCCAAGCAACTGGTAACAGTACCCTTGAGATAACGGCCTCCACAAGACACTGCGCAGTGTTAAAAAGAAGTGCTAGCAGCAAAATCAAAACAGAACACCCATATCCCTCCCCTCTGGACAGTTAGCCCTACCAACTGTGCCCTCCTAGTAGTTAAGGTGTTACTGATGTGGGAATGAGCTCAGGAGTCTCTGCACTGCTCTCTTGATCACAAGGGGGGCAATAAGCCAACACGGCCCATTTCTAGTTGCAGCCAATCTTTAACAGCACATTTTCCTTGCTTGATTTGTTCAGCAAGTACAGCCTTTGCACACAGGGGAAAAAACATCCTCAGTGCTCCACAGGTACCTGGCTGAGACTCAGACTCACACTGGATTGACACGACTGCTTCTGATGGCAGAGCTGTATGTGCTACTAGTGTGCTGAAAGCATGGCTCATAGCCATATTTTCCCCTGTGTCCCATGACAGGAGGCTATCATTATACATAATCACTGTGATCACCCACAATGCTGAGCTCCCTTGGCACCTCGCAATGCAACAAAGCACCTTGAAAGTAAGTTTTACTCTTAAGTCCATAGGCAAGAAACTTGAAATCCTCTCCTTTCCCTGCTCCAGTATTCTATCCCTGCAACCAAGAAGCTACATCTCTAATATCAAATTCAACCTCCAGCCATATAATGTTATGTATGTTATACATTATGATCTTACAATGAATCATTTACCTTGCTCTCATGTCCATCCTCCCACAGAGCAGGCAGGTAGCAACTTCCAGCCTTCACAACAAAACAGAACTCCAAAGCAGGGTCCTGAACTTATAAACTTTGCTAATACTACCCCAGCCCTGCAGCACGTTCAGTATCAATGGCCTCTGTTTTGACTTACGTCGAACTGTTAAGCTTCATTGCATGCAGGCAATCTTTATTATAATCTTTATAAGATCTTTATCAGATTATCAGATTATAATCTTTATCAGATAATCTTTATCTGAATCAGTGAAGGTGTGTGTACTGCAAGCTAAGCCATGCAGTAGGAAAGGAAATTTCATCCACATCTCGTACACACAGAGGTATACATACATGTAGCGTTTACTATACCTTTTCTCTTTGCTGGAGAATGCAGGATATCACAGCTGTCATACAGAGCAGAATTTGCAGAATTTCAGGCAAGTACTGACTGATCAAATGTCCCATGTTTTTCAACACAACTTCAAGACCATTGAAGAGGCTGTGCTGACGCCCAAGAGGCAGGACTTTAGCTAAATCCAACTCTGACATACTTCGAAGCACTGCTGTCTGGCAAGGCCCTGTTACAAAAGGAGAGTCACTTATTTAGAAAAGCACTGTAAAAGCACTGAAAATAATTTTCAATAAATAGGAGTATAACTTAGCCCAAAGTTACAGTTACTTAGATTCATCTTTTTAAATAAAGGTAGCTCCATGTATTCATCTCTGTGACATTCAGACATTTCCCACTGCTACAGTATCAGAGCACTTTATAACCTCTTTCTACTCTTCATAATATCTGTTTACTGCCATCACATACTGGTAGCCCTGTGCACAGCAGCACATCACATGGGAAGGACAGTACAGAGGCTGCCAAGCAGCCAGGGGCACCCTACGACATCAGTAATTGTTCACTCCTGGCCTGCCATGGCTTACTTGCAAAGCTGTGTGGCAAGTCACTTCATTTTTCTGAACTCAGACCTTTAAAAGACAGCAGTCGTGCTTTGTAAGTGAAACCTCAGGGAAAACCCAGTCCCTGGAATTCTCACCCTTTCATACTTTCAAAGAAACTGTTAGAGAAACAGCACCAGGTACCTGCACCTACCATGGCTGAATTGCTTCACAGCTTCAAAGAGCAGATCCAAGAACATCCGGATCTCTTCTGGCAGTGAGCCGGCCAGAAATCGCAGAACGATGGACATGCGAGTGGCTGCTGCAGACTTGCCCTGTGTTTTGTTCCCCGTTTTGTTTCTCATCCTGCCATACAGAATTCTTCGAGCCAAAAAAAAGTTGTATTAGCTTTCAGCAAGCCATCTGCTTCCTTGCCTCTTTCTCTGTGGGAGAAACTTGTCTTGGTTTAAAAGCTTTGCCCAGTGTGAATAAATCAGGTGGAAATTCCCTCTTTAGGAACTCCTCTGAATGACAACACAGTACTCAGAAGCGTGCCAGTGAAAAATCAGTTTCTGCTTTCACTACAGCAGTTTTGCTGGAGACTTCAGCTACAAAGCTAAAATACCAGCAGGCTAGCTTGAGGGTATTCACTGCTGAAGAAGCAATCTATACAACCTACATTATTATATCTTACTAAGAATAAATGGTAATAAATGATGAATTGGAATGTCTCACAGTATTCTGTAAGCCTTAAAAGAAACAGTAGCAAAATGCTGTCTTTTAAGAGGACATCAATTGCCTAACACATTGCATAGTGGCATTAAGAAGGAAGCTATGTATAAGATCACTATACACACTACGAAGTCAAACTATACCATTAACCCTAGATTTATCTCAACTGTTTAAAATGAGAAGCAGCAGCATCACATCTCTGCTCACAGTACTTTGACATGAAACCTTCACCCCAGCATTTTGACAAACCTCATCAGAACAGGGACAAGATGTGGTCGATGCTCCATTTTTACAATCGTGTTCTCCTCAGAAATACTGAAATAGACTATTTCTTCTTTAAAGCTCTTGTCCTCCAGCAGTCTTTGCAAGTTCTCCCTGAGATAACAAATATCATCTGTTGGGCAGGTGGGGGCTTCAAGAATAAACACTCACACACCCCCCTACCTACCTCTACCTTCCTATCTATGCCAGATACAAACTAAGAAAGCATAGTGTTCCCAGCCTTTTTAAAAAATACATTTTAAAACTCAGCAAGTTTAAGTGTTCAGAAGATACTTCTTACATGATCATGTTCTGAAGAGAATATTCCATCACCAGCTACAGTTTTATGCAGCTGTTTTCTCTGGGTGGTTATAAACCACTGTAACAAAAGATCTCTTTGAAAATGATGCAACGGCTGAGCACATTTGTGACAAAATGAAAGTACTGCCATTTTTCTTTTCTGCCAAAAAAGACACACTGACATACTTCTTCCTTATGGCCTTATTTGCTGTTTTAGGTAGGAAAAATACAGCTGGCTAAGATTAGAATTTATGTTTCTTCAACAAACACAAGGAAGGATGTCTCAATCTGAGGCAAGTGATTCCGAGCAGATGTATGACATCAGACTCATTTCTGATACTAAAATAACGCAAAGATTTTTACCTGTATGGCAGTAGGTGAGGATGCTTGTATGTCATGATACAGTCAAGAGCTATTCTCTGCACACTCTGATCTTGATGGGACAGTAACTGCAGGTGACAAAAGAAAGGAAATGAGCCATATCCAGAATTGCAGAACTGCCTAACAAAAATAGTTGACAACCCCAAACTTCCAAACTCAAGCATGTTTTTGGATTACTCTACCAAAATAAAAGCAGAACATACACTGCAAGTCTAACATCGAGATGCGTAAATACAATTGTCACTCATAAAAAGCAGATGTAGCTGCTGGCAGTTTATACACACACCCCAGCCCCTAGACTCCAGTAGCCAAGTTACAATCAGCACAATCATCTTCTGGGCCACCATCAGCTTGAGTTTTCAGCCTCTGCTGTGCATCTAGTAAGACCAAATTAAATGGCAGGCTACTTAAACCAACCCAAGACACATGCCTTTCCTTCTTTCGACAAACAAAACACTCATCAGACCTGATATACAAGGCCTCGCTGAGATTCACCTTCTCTAGAAGATGAATCCTCACAGCCCAGGCACCAAGAAATACAGATCATTTCTTTAAGCTGCATCCTTATCAGCTCTTCAGCCTCCTACAAAACAGCACATGCTGGAGTCATCAAAGGCCACTCTGCTACAATGTTCTTTTGACAGATGGACACACCAGTGATAATAAGTAGGGTGACACACTGTACACATCTGCTCAATATTTTCCCAAGAATATGTAAACACACGAAACAACTGTGCCTGTGCCAAATTCTGAGGCTGACTGAACCAGAGCTGACACTCCTCAGAGATTCTCAAGTTTGGGAACAAATGGACCTTCCAACTTCCACAGCAAGAACCAGAAAGAACCTACAGCAGAGAACTAGTAGGTTCACACCATTTAATATAGTTCTACAGCCCATGGACTGCACTGTCAAAGAACACAAACTGAGATCAAGAGTAAAACCCAAACATCTAAACAAATCCAGAACCAATAAAACATGACATAATTAATGAAATGCATTCTTAAGGGTGCATCTCACTTTTAGATTCATTTTCCTGCTTTACTTATTCAAAATTAGAATAGAGTTCTGGTTAGACAAGGATTGCCTAGGCTCTGCTGTTTAGTTCGTTTGCTTCTTTTTCACTTTAATGTCTGTTTATCTTCAGTTTCTATTTTATTGATAATGACAGTGAGTAATACACTATGCACAGCCAATGTACATATGTATGCCAGGCGAAGGACTGCTATCATCAGCCACTAGAACCAATCATCCAAAGGAAAAGAGAGATCTGTATCACCTCTCTCTTTTCATAGAAGTTTGTTTCTTCATAATGATGACTACCGTTGCACTTCCCTTCTCCAGATGCTAGACAGGATGAAGATCCTGAGATACATTTTGTATCTCAGAAGTCACAATGACAAATGTTGACAGCTGTAGGCCTACAACAATTTGATCCGTTCTTCACATCAACCATGCTCTCTATTGATATAACACTGTATGACAATAACAAATGCCTTCAGCTCATCACCAGGCTTCGGATTCAAAATTCTCTTTCAGATCTTGCTGTGCCTCCTGCTCTCCTTACAGCCACATTTCCTGCTACTCATGATGCTACACATCTACTGCCAAAGTCCATTACTTTTTCAGTTGCCAGATCCATTCGCATGACCCACTCCTGAGAAACTGAGTCAGTTATCTCAAAAGCAGGTCTTCGCTAAGTGGCTCACTTCAACTGAAGTCTACTATGAAGCCTACTCAAGCACAGCTCCTTTTCCAGCTAACATGGCTGAGTCCAGAAAACAACAGGGTTTTACAGTTGCAGGCACTGCATTCAGAAAAGAAAGGGTGCATTCATGAGCAATTATTCTAAATGCCAGCAAGTACCTGGGTATACAATGCATTTAACTTCTGCTCCAGATACAACGCACGAGGATTGGAGAACTTAGAGAAAACTTGTAAGTGAGCTATCAGTTGCCTGTAAAACAAAACAGAACGATTATCACAACATTAGGGAAACTTCTTATAAGTTGATTAACAAGAAGGAAAACTCAACAGGATCCCAAGTCTATAGGCCTCCATTTCAGAGATATGGCAGCTTGTATCCTGCTACCTCGCCTAGGCCGTTTCTCCTAGGTGTCACCTCACTGCAAAGAGAAGGCCACTTCCTCAGTAGCACCAGATGGGCTTGGTCTTTGGTGTGAAAGGAACACACTCAGGATGTGGCTTATTTCTTCTTCCCAGCCTAGCCTGGAACTTCAAACTTGAATTTCTCTCTTTATTTACCTGCCCTTAATTCCTATCAACATAAAGGACTGCATTTAGCCACAGACTGTGCTGGACTTATGCCATGCTGCAGGCACAGTCAGGAAGAAGTTCCTATAGAACAGGCTTTGCCACCCCCAAATCTGCCTCCCTGGCGAGAGGCGACTGAGGTAAGGAAGATGTAAGATTTCATCTACCACATGTGCTGTGGGGTAGGCAGAGGCTGTCCCCATTCAGTGGCTACCCACAGTGGTTTACACTCAACTCCCCAGATGTTCAGCTAAGCTGAGCCCAACATCAGCCAGCAACCCCACAAGGAGCACAGGGCTTCTCCCACCACACCAGCTAGAGGTGAGCCATCATCAGTGAGAGCCCCAGGTCAGTAGCACAGAGCTGGCAGCAGCTCTGCTGGGGCCCAGACAAAAAGAGGTCACTCCAGAAGTCATTAACATGTCTCCAGCAAATCTTTTATAGACTTGTTACCACTAGGAGGAACTAATGCTTCTACTTAAGTACGTGGACATTCTGAGATGGAAGTTTTGCTTTGTTTTTTATTTTTTATAAAAATCTGGAACTGTCACTGAATTTTTATTGCTGCTAAATTCTAGATGTAAGCCAGAACCTGAGAACAAAATCAAAGAATTTTGTTCACCTTTAAGGAACCTGGGATTACTGATATATAATCAGTATAGGTTACATCTTAAATACTCATGCTGTTCCAACAGGTAGGGTGATATTTTGAAGTTCTCTGTGATTACCATCACAATTCTTTGTAAAAACAACAAAAAACAGGTAGAATACAAATGTAAATGAATTACTTGTAATGGGCACTTTGACAGATGTTATCAACTTAAAGAGACTACATTAAAGAAATCACAGAGAATTCATATAGACCCACTTCCTCTAAGTATTCAGTATTGTAAAACAGTGACATTACAAAGCCATGGAGCTTTGTATCAACAAATGAAAAAAAAGCATAACAACCTGTGTCCACAAGAAGACAAGTGGGATCAAGATGCTTAACAGCTAGATAATAACAGAATCCCAGTATCAAAAATACTTAAATGAATAGTCTGAATCTTCAAAGTGTTTGGCAACGACCATGGTTTTAAAAGATCAAAAGATACAAACAGAGAAGCTAAGGGAATACAGGTACTTCAAAATGGCTTCAGAATACCACACCACTTAAAGTAACAAAACCACAGCTTATCAGGTATATAATGATAAAGCCTGAACAGGTCCTTTGTATGGCACTGTACAAGCGGAATTTATGACCTTAAAATTCTTAAAATCCACTGAAAAAAAAGTGCAAGCAAAAGAAGAAAAATGAATATGCCTACAAATAGCTTATCTTGGCAGGAACCACTAAATCTGACTTCTCATGAAATCACTAGGAACAGAAAACTATAAATACTTACTTAGCAGCAGCTCTTCTTGTTTTCTTTTTTGGAAGCCCTACAGTAATCAGTTCTCCTTCTTCCTTTTCTTCCTCGTCCTCTTCCTCCATATTAACATCGTTAACTTCTTCACCTGATACTTCTTTTGCTATGATTGTACCAGTAGTTTTCTTTCTAAGATCCTGAGTTGGAGCCACTAATGAATCTGCTGGGTAGTATTCATTTCTTTGTTTAAAAAAAAAAAAAAGAAAGAAGAGAATTAAGAAGCATTTTTCCAGGGTTTCAGGGCAAGAACAAATTCAAACTACACAATCCAGAACTCTTGTTCATGTTGCTGTGTTTTGGGATGCTGTACAGCTAAAAACTCTCAAAGGAGTGTCTTTCACCAAGTAGAAGCTTCTTTGCCTACAAGCTGCAGCGATGCAAGGCAGTAGTCATATACACTAGAGAATACTGGAGGTACCAGGTGGAAAGGGGAAAATGAGAACCACTGAGTTACAAGAATTCCATAAAGAGGTTTTGTGCAGGGAAAGGGGGGGGGTTGTGTTTGCTAGAGTGAGCAGTGAACAGCATGTATGGCAGTGTGAGAGAATGCAGGAAACTAACCTAGCACAGTGCAGTTTATTTTTCCAGGAAGGCAAGCAAAACATAAGCGTTCTAATTTTAGAAAAGGACTATTAGAAACTCTTCCCTGCCATGATCTCACACCCACCCCATGTGCATCATACTCTAACAGAATCCACTTTTCAATCTAAAAGTTATGTTAGCTGAGAACAGGTATCATATCAGGAGTGCATTTAGAAAATAGTCTATAAAGAACTAGCTGTTGACTCAAAGCTCAGCAGCACCAAGATCAACAGAAAGCAATGTGTCCCAAACAATATGTGAAAAGTGCTTACCTAATGAACCTCAGAAGAAGCGGGGAAAGTTCCCTTGACCTGGGCTCCACCCTGTCTGGGAACTTCTCTAACGCTTTCCACAGCAGAAAGCGGAAGTTTGTGTGGTCCAACCGCTCGCTGCAGTCTGTTCTTGTCCCCAGCTGCTCCAGGAAGACAGTGCCCACCCCTCCTTCTGGTATCTTCTCGCTTTCAGTTTCATTGATATTTTCCTCCTGTTCATCCAATTCATTTTGCAGTTCCATTTCTGCACAACAAATGTTATAAAGTAAATATCTTCAAGTTACTCCAGTCAGCAGAAAGAGATCCACACCCTGTTGTGAAAGTAAGACTCCTGATGCCAAGCATCTGCTCAGACAACTATGTTTAAGTCTGACCTGAAAGGCCCACGTTCCTTAGGAAGTACTCCAGGATGTCTTACAGCCATGACAGCTTAAATGAGTTCAATTCTCTTGAAAAACAGAGAAATCCACAAATGGCTGCATGCTCACATCTCTACGGTAAAATCACAGATTCCACACATTCATAGATATATCTCAAGAGCACACAGAGCACAGTCAAGAAAGGCACAGTGCCTGCAGGTATTCCATTCAATCTATGTAATAGAAAGATGATGTAGTCAATTCTACAAGTTTCTTCACTGCTCCTATCAGACTGGAAAAAGCCAAATTTAAGTAGAGATTAAGTTGTTGTACGGCTTCCCAAAACATGGGACTCCCCTCATATCTTTCTGTCTACTTCTTGCTATTCAGGACAAAAGAAGGCACAGTTCTCTCTCAAGCGTCTGCATTCCTGCCCTGGACATGACACTGGCAGTCAAGAGCTCTGGTTCTGAATTCCTCCATCACATGTAAATTTGGGACACATAAAAACACAGTCACGTGTTATTCACAATTAGCTGGGTTACTCAAAATACCATTTAGGAGCTGAGACTTACCAGCATAGGCAGCAGCCCTCTCCAGATGTTCGTAAAAGACCTTCCAGAACTGTTTATTCTCCATTTCCTTTGCATGAGAACTAACAAAACATAAGAGCATGAAATTAAAAGAAAAAAGAAAAACCATGCATCAAGGGAAGCTAACAGCTAATGCAATCAAAGGCTTTGATTATAGCTTTAATGAGAGTGTCCAAAGATAGGACATCTGCAGGACACAGCTGTAGCACTTCCTTGCCCTCATTCATGAATCCCAAATGTCAATTATTAAAATAAGCGGGTTGTATCCCATGACTTCAAACAAACTCAAATTGACTAAAAATGTTCTTGAGCATTCCACTGACTTCTGTACAGTAATATCATACAGAACCAAAGGAAGAATTAGTGTGAATGTATCTTTAGGAGAGCTGGTTTAATATTACTTTATTAATTCAATAGTTTGATGGGACAAATCTCATCCTTTCTAATAATACAACACAGAAAAAAAAAAGAAGGAGATAATGTCATGCTGAAAGCAGAGATATTTACTTCAATATTCAGCTCAGCAGATGCCATGGTACAATTTCCCTACTCTTTAGTAGAACTTAGAGGTTTTCTAGTAAGGACAGAAAAGTCAGGAGATG
Source organism: Centrocercus urophasianus (assembly GCF_019232065.1). Lineage (NCBI taxonomy): Eukaryota > Metazoa > Chordata > Aves > Galliformes > Phasianidae > Centrocercus > Centrocercus urophasianus. Next base: position 45,544,788 of record NW_024884697.1, on the reverse strand, counting down.
GGAAAATTGAAAGGTGCCTTCTGTTTCTTCAGCATTTGTGAAACATTAATCAATCTTGCCATCTTAGACTCAAACTCTGATGCTATTTAATTATATTTGTTGCAAGTTCCTTTTAATAGTCAGAAAAAAAAATCATAAATTAAGTTAAAAACTAACATGGATTATAATATGAGAGATCAAATCAGTTTGGAAAGATTTCACACAAAGTCTCTCATGCATAAATCTCTTCAAATCAGACATTTTAACCTCAGCTTTTGTTCACAGAACAGTCATCAGAGAATACCCTGAGTTGTACATAACACACGAGGATCATCAAGTTCAACAGCTGGCTCCATGCAGGGTAACTCAAAACTCACACCATATGTTTGAGAGCGTTGACCAGATGCTCCCTGAACCCCATCAGCTTGGGACTGTGACTGCTGCCCTGGGTAGCCTGCACCAGGGCCCAGCAACTCTCTGATGAAAAACCTTTTCCTAACACCCAACCTGACCCTCCCCTGAAGCAGCTCCATGCTGCTCCTTCGGGCCCTGCTGCAGTCACCAGATAAAAGAAATCGGCACCTCCCTCTTGTGAGGAAGCTGTAGACCACAATGAGATTGCCCTCAGCCTTCAATGGAAGAAAATGTTCTGTGAAAGGAGCACAGACTGCAGCATCCAGTCACGTATACTCACGTTACAAGTTCAATTACAGGATCCCAGAGAGGGCTGAAGTTAATATAAAGCATACCCAGTAAATACCGAAGAGGCACCTAGAATGACATAGAACCATGTTGTTCAGAAGTTAAAAACAATAGTTAAAGACTAACCAACCTCCTCTAACCTTTCCTCTTCTCAAAGAAGAAACTTCAATCTAAGAAATTCTCAGAAGTACTACTTGTAATGAATCAAGTCACACGTTTTTTTCTGGTCTCATAGCTACAGGATGAAATGTGTAGATCCTGCTTACTCTAAGCTGCACTGATATCCATCCACCGCATCTACGTATTGGGAATGTGCAAAAGCCAGTTCTGTACTGCAATGCTTAAAGCAGATGGACCAACCTATTACTCCTCCTCTGAGGAGTTCACAAGTCAAGGCAATAAATGGAATAAATAAACGAAAAAATCCTCCCTTCCCCCCCTCCATGAACGTTTTACTAGTAGAAATGTGAGTCTTTCAGCATCTACAAAATGAGAAGTGAGAGCTCCTTTTGCACAACTGTACAGGAGATGTAACAGACAGATGGAAGACAAGAGTATCACTCTGCAGCAAGATTCAGAAGCTATGTTTGCCAATGGCCAGAAGGAATCCTACCAATGTTCAATAAAGCTAAGTGTATGGCAAGTTCACAATTTTAAATTCTCTGACAATTCACTTCTCCATAGAACGAGTTGTCTTCCTTTCCATAATATCCGATCAAACTGTCCATAGGCCATTTATCTAGATACCACCATTGTTCAAGAAAACACAATAATCTCAAGGACAAACGAGAGCTATGATCTGGGATCTAATTCATTTTTTATGAACTCTTGTTAAAATTTCCATAATTCATGCAATGAAAGTATTGGAATATGGGAATGTAACAAATGCCAACTGACAAAAACTACTTACCTCCTGCAAAGATCCACTTGGTATTGCAGACAGCACTATATCACATCTCAGCTTCCTCAAATGGAGAAGTTTCTCTCTGTAATCATTCACCGTTGCCGGCACAAGCTCTGCTTGGAGCAGTATGGCAAATATTGATTGGAGGTCCCCTGTACCATCACCCTGAACAAACAAGTGACACACATTTTGTTGGACTATCCTTTTCCTACTGAAAGATATCTCAAGAAAACTAAACAGAGTCTGAGATACTCTGAATCAGAAAAAGTCAAGACATTTGTTCCAGTTTTCATCATTTAGGGACCAGAACTTACATATGTGAAAACATTAGAGGGCAAAGAGACAAAAGATAAAACTGGAATGTGAAAGCACAAAACCAGAGCACAATCTTGGGCAGAAACATGCTCTGCTCCTGAAAAGCAGACAACGGTTCACAGTCATAAAAATCAGACCGATTCAAAACTTTAACTGAGAAGTTTTAGCCCTACCTCCATCACCGTAGAAGGTGGAGTCTCAAAGTGGCTTAGAATACGGACAGTTAAGAGTCGGACCTGTCCAAAATGGAAACATACATCAGAAACATGCAGGAGAATGCAAGCTGCATATACAGACACACAGTTACACAGAGGTTAATGTCTTGCACAGGATGTTGATTTCACCAGGTTCCTTGCAAAGCTGAGAAACAGATGAGTTCCTCTGGTCTAGCAGGCAACTCAGAATGAATACAATAGACTTCTGATCTGCATTCATCTCTAGGGAAGAAGCAAGACTCCCAGGGCTAAGACAACTTCCGCAAACTCATGCCCTGTGGCAGCCTCTTAGAAAAATAGATATAAACAAATGCTACAGAAGCAATTCCTTTACAGTCTCACATTTCTCCTGTCAGTCTTTCTCATTTAACCTAGCTTACTTAAATTGCTTTGTAAAATACAAACCATATAGTATGTGCTTAAAAAAAAAAAAAAAAAAAAAAAAAAAAAAGGCATATTACCTTGGAAATACCAGTGGAGATATTAGGCTGCAACTTCTCGAACAAGTCCATTAGGTTCCCTTGGGAAAGAGGTTCCTGGCAGCCGCACAATGCCAGTCTTGTGTAATAGAGATCAGCCAGCAGCAACACTGATGGGTCTGAAGGGAAAGTGCTAAAACAAGAGAGTGTTTTATTAGCATACAGAGAGCATTGTAAAGATATTTGAAAACAAGGCAGCAGTGACAATAACAGCATTAAGGGATCTCAGGATGGCAAAGCCAGACTTCACCAACACACCGGCACACAGCCTCAAAGACAGTACCCAAAGCAGACTCAGAGACATGAGATTCTCCCCTTTGTAATAATTAGGCCTATCAAGCTAGGGCTGGTCAGCTGGACCAATATACAGACAGCTTCAGAAAACAAGTCTGCTGCCACTGCCTAGGTGCCTGGTTAGTGATCAATTGCAATGGAAAAGAAACAATAGGACCTAGGTGGGCTATCAGTTCTACTGTCAGCAGGAATCTTGCCTGTTCACAGGGAAACCTCCTAATGCCACCCAACATCCCTTGCTCCAAGAGGGATTTACACACCCAGCACAAAGATGACACCAGAGCACTACAATGAAACTCCCTGCCAAGACTTCCTGCTTTGCCTGGGCAAGTTGCTTTGCCTCCATCATGCCCCAAACATGGGCAGCATGCTTTCTTATCTGAGCAGGATGTTTTGAAGCTCAGGCCAAAGACTTGGAAATGCTCTACGCAGAGCAATGATGGGAGATGACAAATTCAGCAGCTTTTGCTGGAGAGATATCAACAGCCTCCCTCAATCTCTCCACTCATTCTGTTACATGTGTTAGTTTTAAGTAGAAGGGAATTGTAATAACTACAACTGAGTTACAAAAAAAACAACTGAGCATACTCCCACTGTGAAGGAAACATACAGGTGGATGTGCAAGGACACAAAGGAATCCCAACACTGCCAGCAGACTGCTGAATCTCAAGCTTTTGACACAACTCAGAATGCATAGTTACTGCCTCTTTTGTTATTATAATGTAAGACACCATTACTAAATGTAGTGCTTTAGAAAAACTAGAAGCAATATATTTAACACACTATACTGCAGTTGGCTAAGAAAGCCTGGGTTTGCAGAGAAAATACCACAGGTATTGTACCTATACAGTTCTCTAAATAGTGCTACAACATTGCTGCCTTAAATTTCTACAATGCTAAAGCAACATGCTAGTGTAACTGAACAACTCACAAAAAGGCATTAACGTGCTTCTATGTACAAGGCAACTCCTTGCCATATGAAGGAAAATGTCTGAGAATCACAGAACAGGTAGAGCTTACTTACGTCACCAAGTTCTTGACACGCTCCGCAGGCAACAAATGCAGTATTTCAGAAGACTCTGTCAAACTGAGAAGAGTACTTACAGCTTGGCAGGCCACAAACAAGCTTCCTGGAGCAGAGAGAACAAGAACAGCCTGTATATTTACTCAGGTCTCAACAACTTGTGCTTGCAGGGTGACTGCCCTCCCTGAAACAGCTAAAGTCACAGAAATAGCGTAACACATGGTTTCCAGAACTGATATGTGTATTTTCTAACACTTATAACCCATAAAGAAAACATTTCGCTGGCTTACAAAGTAAATGCCTACTCTAGAAAGCCACTGTTGCAAGCTGTGAGCAGCTCCCAGTTTGCATCTGCCTCTATCACACCCATGTATATGTGGAGATGGGGCCTGGAACTAATTAAGCACTGTCACAGAAGCCTTGGCTTTATGCTACAAATGGCTGTATTGGTCTTATATGGCAAAGTTTGAGTGCTGGAGAGGCTGCAGGGAGGGCTCTGTGAGCAAAGACAGCTCGAGCTGTTCCAGCAGGACCCTGCTGCAGATTTAAGGATGGGGAAAACTGCTGTGCAACAGCAGCTAGGGGAAAGAAGTGAGAAACGAGAAACAGTCCTGCAAGCACCACAGTCAGTGCAAGAGGAACAAAAGAGGTGCTCCAGGCCCCATATGAGATCTTCAAAGCTGTCCCATACACTTCACAGCTGAATTCCTATTACTGAGTGGATGCTGGGTTTACCAAATATTGTTATAGCAGCAGCACCCCCTTCATAAACCTCCAGCCTCCTCTGGGAATAGAAAATCTTCCAACAGTAAGGGTCATTCAAAGCCCTTCCAGGCAAAAAAGGGAAGGGCAATTCCATTCCCTGCCAGCCTTAAGTTAGCAACTGGGTTGTTTAAATAAATTATTACTTTCTTTATCTCTTCCTGAGCGGTATCCTAGCTTCAAACCTGCTTTTCCGCGCTCCCAAGCAACTTTAGAAAGCCACCTGGCTCTAGGACATGCACAGTACCTCAGGCTAGAGGCTAGGCAGACCCAACAGGGAGCATAGGGCTGGACGCACCTTGCACAGGCAATGAGAGGAGACTGGAGTCCTAATATAAGGTGAAGCAGTTGTAGAGATCATAGAGCTGAAGAGGATGTGAACAAAGGACAAAGTGCCAGGAAATATCAGGAAGGTAAGGAAGTGTAGCACAGGGCAACAGAAGGAAGAAACATAGGACTGACACTGCATTTGTTATTTTTTCTTTAGCAGCAAAGGAGAAAGTGGCAACACGCCTCTTCTTGAGCACACAAAGAGCTGGTGCACAGCTGTTACTGCTGCCACCAAGAATGCAATCCACAAAAAGGTTTGGGTATTTTCTTGCTAGAGTAAATAATTACTAGTCACATAATTATGAAAGCATGCAAAAGCTGTAAACAGGATGGAAGAAAGAGCTAACTCAAAAAGGACCGTGTTTGACAAACACCAGAAAGGAAAAAACAGCAGAACCAGTTAGTAGATACAGTCAACAATGCTAATCAGGAGATTACAAAGGAGAAAGGACAGGCTCTAGGTAAGCCCTTTCAACCCACAGAAGAAAAAACACTGAAATTGGGGCATTCCAGTACTTGGCCATACTTTGTCACAAAGCCAAATGCTTGAGATCTCTCTGAGTATTCAACTGCCCTGTACCACACAAGCTAAGCTAGAAGATTTTTTTTCTTTTCTGGCCAGTGATAGAAGGCAACCAGCAGGGCTCCTGTGACCACACACGCCCAGAGGGAGTATACATCATTTTACTACTGATGCTGTAACATATGTCAAAGACGATAAGGTCCCAAAATTTGAGCTATAGGTTTAGAACAGTCTAATTGGAGCTTGTCAGTCAATAGTCTCTCCTTCACTTGACTGCTTCAGCCTGGATTTGGCTTGAAAGGATTCCCATCCTCTTTCATATGACTCTAATTTTTCTTCTCAATTGTCTTGATCAGGCTTCAGTTTCTACAGTCCACCCTCCACTTTGTGGAACATCTGCCACGCCATTATGACCACCAATAACAATTGCAGAATTGTTTCCTGGAGGGTATTTCCACCAAGCTTTGCTTTTCTAGTTTTACTGCTCAGTACATTTGGATACAATGCTATTGCTACTCATTTTCATGTTTTGTGTCATCAGCAAAACTACTTTTTTTATTCTCCCTCTCAGGTCTCAACAGAAAACAAATGAGCAGGAACTAACAGTAACTGACCTTTGCAGAGGCTTCCTTTGTCAACGGCTGTGAACAGAGAATCTATAAAACTTGTCACACGGGGCAGAATCATTTCTTTGTCCATTGGTCTGTTTAAAATAAATGGGAAGCCTTTTATCTCTATGTTAACACTCACACCTAGACGCATACAAATATTTTCTTCCACATCTATCTCATGTTAAATTACAGAGAGATTATCCCAAGTCTGAAATCAATAGCAAATCACATCTGCTATTTCTGAGTCACAATTTAAGCTGCAGAAGAGCAAGTTCCTTCCGAAGCCTTCTGTCATACAAGACTATAATAATTATTGAAAACACTGCTGTCTAGAAAAAATGGTGCTTAAAAAACAGAAACAGAAATGTGTCAGGAACAACTCCACATGCTAGTGTACTAAATTCAAAGGAGCAGGCAGCCAAGAAACTGATATCCCACTCCTGAGTTTACCATGGACCCAGTATTTCCACGTAGCTTTTTTTTCCCCACCTTTTTACCCCAGTTACCCCAAACTAGTGTTAATAACTCTTGAGCTTACCTTAGTTAAATGATTTTTGATAGATGGTGAAGTAGATAATACTACAGAAATATACAGCAATAGCATAGAGTATCCCTTACCTAATATGTGGCAGTACAACCAAGGCAACCCAAGGCTGTGAAAGGTCAGTGATGTCTTCATTCTCTTGTAACTGGATTAGAGACAGCACATGATCAAGCACTGGTACTTCTGCCCTTCCTCCTTGTCTTTTACTTGTTTGTTGTCTTGTATTAGAGCTAGAAATAAAATCAAAACATTTTAGCAACCCACTAAGCCTGCACATCAGAGACTGTTCCTTTTTCTCCCACAATATAAACGTACCATGTTTCCCATGCAATAAATTCAGGTCTTTATTTTGAATTTTAAAAGCCTTTCTAGAAGGAAGGAGTCTAGTTCTCAGTTGGACATCCTCACAACTAAGGTGGGAAGCACCTGAGAGTCATCTCTAGGACTGAGTGATTCTTACTTATTAACAACCCAGATACTAGCAAAGATTAACAGAAGACAGAAAATAGCTAGCTAACAGTTTGGTGAATTATAAGGAACCACAAGTTGAGCCCAGATTCAAAGCCATATCTTCAGGCAAAAAGAGCTGACACCATACTGGAACATATAAACAGGAGTTCTTCACACCTCATGGAAAGCAACCTTTCCATTCCACTCAGCATTTGCAAGACCACAGCTGGAAAGCTCCATGAGCTCCACCCTTCAAGAAAGCAAGCAGCTAACAAAACATCTCATGAATATGATTATAGGTTTAACAAATAAAATTTATCAGATAAACCTCAAGGAATTAGGATTGCTGGTCCACAGAAACGATTTGTGATATTTCTGAAGACCAAAGTCTGTTATTTGTAAAAGCTGGATGCAAAGAGGATGAAATAATCTGCTCTGTATGTTTCATGCAGACAAGATAAGCAGCAATGGATTTAATCTACAGCAAAAGAAGTTTAGTTCAGACACAGACATTGTAGGAGCAACATCCTCTCAGCTATGTATTCCATATCATTGAAAATCCAGAAAAATCCACAGAAAAATATATAAGAAGAGAAAAATGTATTTATTTATTTATTTAGACTCATAGCCTTCTGTTCCCTAAACCTTGATACCTCCACTCAGTAAAAACAGAAGGAAATCCACAGAATGAACTACTTTTTGGAAAGAAAATCTTACATAAATGTCAGCATCAGTCACCACTCTCAGCAGACAAGTTTTGAGCTAGAGCGATCGTTAACAGCCTTTATCATAAGCCTAGCAATAGTCATTCTGTGCTAGAATGCTGTCACTCACATCTTTCCAAACAGGTTCCAGTGGGAAAGCAAACACCTTGCTGCAGTCAACTTAGCTCTGCAACCTGAAGCAGCCAAGCTGTGCCAGCATAGTGCTGTATCTGGATTAATTATATGCACTATGGTACCCAGCTGTGCTCTATAGTAAGATTACAGCACTGCTTCCAGCAAGCTCCTGGACATGACATATTCATACACAAATATGGCACAGCCAGAAGGTCACTAGAGCAGTATCTCTTCTTAAATCATCTCAGAAAAGAAAATGGAATCCCACTGTATCACCTTGCAGGCCTTCAAATCTGCAGCCATGCAGACACACGTAGTATTAGCTAAACTTGAGAAGTCTCACCTGATGGATGATGATTCGGTGAAAAGAAGAGGATACTTTTCAAATGCCATTGAACCAACTGTAGGAGGCTCTGCTTTCACTAGAATGAGTTTAGCCAGAACTGCTGCTGCCTGATCCTTTCTAAGTGCATCTGTTTCAGAGAAGCAATGCTCAATGTACTTAAGAAAGCATGGAAGAAAGTGCTGAAGGGGAAAAAAAGAAAAATCAAAGTTTAGTAACGTTCCTGTAACTGTCATCAAAACCACAAGAGCACATAACATCACCTACAGAGGAAGCCAAGCACAAGTGAGCTACCAAAGCACCAGACTTCTCATCAGTTCTGGAGCTCTGAATCATCAGCACATCGACATTCTGTTACTGGAGAAAGGACAGCAGTTTGCTGTAAAAACTCAGCCTGCTCCCAAGAAAACCAACATAGTCAGGATCTCCCAGATGCTCAACCGTGCTTTCATACCCTACCCAATTTAATTTGTTTCATTCCTCCCAGATCACCATTTCCAGGCTCGATCTATCAGATGTCCCTTATTCCTCATTTCCACTTATTTTCCCCTCATCCTATCTAAAACAAATCCACACCTTTGCTTCTCAACACATGAGCTTCTCTCTGTGAACATGGATAACCTCTTCAACCCTGAGCACCAAGTTCTGACACAATGGCATAAGTAAAGCTTTCATTCTTACCACACTAGAAGTCTGTTCAAACATCATGTCAATACAGATAAGTGATTCATCAAATGAAGCAAATATATATGAGTTTTCCACTTGTAGAAGGATTTTCCTGTTCAGATGTCCTCATCACAGTATCTTATGCTCCTTTTGGCAACAAAAAATAAACAAAATGCACAAGAGCTTCCACTTACCCTCTCAAATTGCTTCATTGTGAACATTGCTTCAGAGAAGTCCAAAAGAAAGCACCATTCAATTCCACTTCCTAATACCTGCAAGATGCAAATGAAAAGTTGACAGGAACACATCAAGAAAAGATGCTATACTTACGTTTCCATTATCCATGTGGTATTTTTCCAATCAGCCATGCTCTAAACTCTGAGACACCCTCCTGGCTTTCTGTTCACAGCTAGCAGAGTTTCTAAGCCACACAGAAATACCACTTCCACTGGCAGCTCAGCTATAGAAGCAGCAAAACCCCTGTAATAAACCCTGTGAAGTCCAAGCAGGTTAGGCTCTGTGCTAAGACAGCTCAACTATCTCTTTAAAGTGATGTGAAAATGTAAGCTCAAAGTTCTCTGACTGTAGCACAGACACACTATAACCATTAGAAAGAAGCTCAGGCTCAAAAGGTCTTTTAGCTCAGATGCATACATCCTGGTATACGACTCCACCATCACTGGCTGCGAAAGGGGAAAGCCAACCTATATGCTTCTGAAGGGAACAAGATGGAAACCATCCCTGTTTGCACACGAAATCAGTGCTTTTCAACGCTGAGAGGTACAACACAAAAAAATGCACACAACTTCTTTCCCAGGCCCTTCAAATCATAACGACAGCTTTAAGCCTCCTTCAGATTAACAGAAGCCTGCACAAATTTAATCAAATGTTTCAAGCATCACCTCTCCCAAACAAAACTGGACTCTTGCCACACACAGGCAGAACCAATCTCTTTCAGCAAAAGCCAACACTGAAGTCCATGTGATCTTCTCTAAACAATTGCTACAGCCTTATTTTCCAATTGCAAGTCACACAACATCTTTATTTTCATACATTTTTGAATACAAAATACAACTATGGCAAATTATCATGTACTGCAACAGGAAAATCAAAGCAGAGCACCCTAGAGCAGCATCTCTGATCAATCCACTACACTGCACTTCATATGAATGTATGCAACTGATATCCTGTCAATGTTTCAGGAGCAATGGTTATAGTAAAATTTGCCTAACCCTGTAGTTTCTAAGTCAAATTAGTGGCTCATAAGCCAAACCCACGCTGTTTGTCAACTTAGTGAAAAACATACTTTTTCAGTCAAGTCCAACTCACTGACCTGCCTCAGAATCTATGACAGAACATAATCCCTCTCTCTTCTCTGTCTTTACTACAGGCTGTTAGTGCTTGAAGCAGGACTTGTTTTTCATTGCAAGTATGATTGCCACAGTGGCATTATTATAACAGGCTGACAGTTTGTGTAAGACTCTCAAGGAGTCCCAAGACCATAGTAGGCATTATTTTAGGCACTGAGCAGTTTCTCTCCTGCAAAAAGCTAAAGAGAACCTTGTAGTCTACTGCCCAGCCTGAAATGGAGTATCCTCAAATCAGGTTGCTCTAGGGAACCTGGACTCTGGTATTTCTCCAGTAAGAAGTCTTTGTTACCCTTTCAATGGCTTCTTTGGTCAAAGAGTCAGGTAAGTGAATGTTTTCGGCCAGCAGTAACGCAGAAATGGTTTTCAGCAGGATCTTGCAGCAAGATGACAAGAGATCTGGTGTCTGTAACATTTTTATTAAAACCTGAAATGAAAGAGGAGAGTTCTCATGGAACTGGAGAGGTAGCAATACTCCCCCATAAATCTCTCTTCACTTAATGCAAATCCTAAGCCTGTTACTGCAGCAGGAATGTTTCAGAATGCTTCAGATGACCATCTATCTTCCAGATTCAATCAATACTTCACTGGCAGGCAAGGCAAAGTGATGGTCTGATTTACCTGGCAGATTTCTTCTGGCTGTGAGATTTTGGATCCATTTGCATGTTCCACTAGGATCAGATATGCTCGCAGAACCCTTTCCATCTGCTCTGAAGCCATGCAGCAGTTGGCTTTAGTTATTTTGCTCTGCAAGTTTAAGAGTGACTCCTTTTTACAGAAAAAAGAAAAACAAAATGCTTCAGGAAAAAAGATCAGACCCTGTTTCATTTACTTCTCCATTTCAAACTATGGGTAGTTTGAGGTTCAAGTACCACATAAATAGGATTATTTGTCAGTGCTTGGAAGGAATGCCCTAAATCAGGTTTGCATGTGTACCACTTCCTCCAGTTCCCCATTTTACCCTTCTGAGGTGCAAAGCTGACAGCCATCATTTGCAGAAGGTTTCAATCTCTCTTAGCAAATTCCAGTTCCTAGGAATAAAGCATCTACATGGAGATCAGGTAAGTGAAACCTACTTGCTATGCTCTCTGCTTATTCTGCATCATCCTGACCCAGCACAGCCTATGGCACTCAGCTCTCCTCCCCCAGACCTCAGAGTGCAACCATCCCAATGCAACATGGCAACTCACAAACAGAAAACACACACACTCTGACTTCGAAGATCTGGCTCTAAGGCTTAAACTTGGCTTTCCGAGTACGGTTCAAGTCTCTGATGTAAAGAGAACTGGAGGGAAAGCAGCTTTCACTTCACCATTACAAAGCTGTTTTGGAACCACCAGTAGATCTGATTCAGCAGAACAGAAGGAAAGCCCAGCAATGAGCCTGCAACAAAGCTTTTCTTCAGTCTCTCGTGAACAGAGGCAAAAAAATAAAGGAAAAAAAAAAAAGAAAAAAGGATATAAGCATACCTTCAGGCACTTGAAAACAACGTCAAAATGCTCCCTATGCATATGCACTGCAGCTGATCTGATCATCTGCTCAAAGGCTTCTCCAATTGTTGCCCATGGCAGTTCAGTCTCCTCTTCAGTAACAGGTCCCAGCTTTACCAGAATTAGTTTTAGAGCCTGTACAGGAAAAGAGCATAATACAACCTCAGAAAATAAATCTAATAAACCAAAAAATAAAACTAAATCCTAAAATCAGTTAGGGCAAGGTATTACTTTATTTCAGTGATCTCAACTCTCTCTAGCATGACTAGCGAAAAAAAAATTAAGTTATCGCTTAAAATCTGAATTGTCTTCAGATTCACCTAGAGGTGTAAAACGTGTATAATGTTATCAAGCAGTATTATTTTAATATATAGTGATATCATATAGGAATGCTTAAAGAACAATCCATCTCAAAAAAAGGTTTTTAGAAATCAGCTTTTCGATCCTGTTAAATAACAAACAGCATGTTTATCACTAAGGACCCAGAGAAAGGAACAAGGCAACACTGATTGGTTTCACCCAGTGGTCCATTGCAGGACCATTAAACCAACTTTCTTTTCTTCTGGTCTTTACCGTCTCTGTGCAAGAGTGGAACATGTTTCGAACACCCTTGCACATCTCAAAAAGTAGCCGTCCCACACCTTCCACCTTCTTGGGGTGCTCCCCCAGGTCATGGAACATTAAGTTGAAGAGGGCATTTTTATCAGAAACCTACAAAACACAAGAGGGAAAAAAAAAAAAAAAAAAAAAAACATCTTTGAGCTGATGGACAGAGGCAGTTCAACAGCTCCATAGCACCACACTGCACTTCTCAGTCCTGCTTTTCTATACCTGTTCAATGTCATCATTTCCACAACCACCAAGAGCGCGGTGAGGCCACAGTAGCAGAGATGTGTCTTTTTAGTTATTCTTACCATTTTAGAGTTAAGCACATGCATAAATGCATCTCATAATTGGTCCCAACTGAAACAAAGGTCAGTGTTCTGGTGTGGAAAGATACATGCATCAGCTGAAAGCAGAATCCAGTCATCCAAACTACAACAATACCTGGGAATACTGTGAGGATTTCTGCTCATTTTTAAACCCTCTGTGCCAAAGTACCTGAGGTTCAGCAACTTCTGAAAACAACTAAACAAACGTTTACAAACATTTGGCTTACCTGCTCTTAAAGCAGAGTATTACAGTCTCTATTTGCCACTGTTGATATGAAGTCCATGACATACTTAGGAAAACACTTATTGAAAATGACAACTCAGGACATGCAGAACACCAGTTCAGGCCTTGTTAACCCTCCTTTATAGAAATCTCATATGTTGAAGCCATGAGAGTGTGTCAAGGTACAAACACCTCACTTACCTTTCTCATTAAAAAGACAAAACTTTCAGCAGCAAAGTTTCTGATGTGAAGCTTGTGATGAGCCAGCAGAGTGCTGTAGAGGCTAAAAAGAAACACAGTAATAAATTGTCTTAAAGGCTGTGCAAGAACTGTCACCAACTGGGTTTAAAAATTATGTTTTCAGTTTACATTGCCACACTTTACAAGCACCAAGAAGCCATACTCAGGGGCAGCAGATACCTTCCTTAATTCCATTCTGTCCCATTCTTCCTGTACGAAGATCAAATAACAACACCAGGCATCCTAAGCTGCAGCCTGGAAACCTACAACAACTCCAGATCCATACAGACCTAACTGCAGCATCAAGATTTTTAACAGATACACTCAGCAGCACTTAGTTAAACCAAAATTTACTTGATATGCCACATTTGTATTTCAGATGAGCCAACAAGCTCTCCTGTGCATGTAGATTTTCCAAAAACACTACTGAGAGGAGTGACAAGTGTTTGCAGTTCTTTGGTAAACACCAGTGACAGTTGCAAGTGGCTCAGCACATGTTAAGTGTAGAGCGTGGTGCCTCAGATTCACAGAGAAGCAGATGTTTCTGCAATATGCCTGACAGCTTTTGCTGGGTTGAGGAAAAAATCTGTAATCCATCTTTTCCTCCATCTGTTCTGAATTGAAACTAGTAGGAAGCAGCATGTGCCCACTGGCTAGGACATAAAGAAGAGAGCTGCTACCACTGCAGCATGACAGCGAGAAAGCAGCTACCACGGGGCAGAGTACAGTCCATCCAGCACAGCTGGATGAAGTAGCCAGGAGCAGATGCCTGGAAAAAATTTCAAGAGGATAAGCACATACAAAAACAGCCTTCAACCACCTGCATTTCAGGGACTTCTCAAGCCAGAATTGGCTCCTGTGCATTTGGAAATTCCCTCAAGCTTGGCAAATTTCATTCTGAGCTTATGCCTAACTTGCCTAGAATCCTCTGGCAAGAAGTTTCACAGCATACAGTGCAGCCTGTCTGCTCTCTCACTAAACAGACACGAAGAACGTAAAGGTGAAAATGCAGCAGGAGCAATCAAAGACTCAAAAGAATTCATTTATTGTTGTACGTCTAAGTGCCTGCAACTGGAAAGACAGAAGCAATACACATAAGACCAAGGTATTTGACAGGTACTCAAGAGACCTGTGTTGAATTCAGACTTGTCTGAGTTGCCAATGCCTTTCTGAGCTTTCTTTACCCAGCCTAGGCAGCTGCTTCCTCTCCTACCACCACCTGTATACATCACATCAAAAGAAGGATGAATGCTGAAAACAGATCAACGCACACTCCTCCTCCAGTCAGGAGGATCTCAAAGGAGCTGCATATGATAACAAGGCTCTATCCTAGAAAGCAGAGAAATTATGCTAACAAATATACTAAAGCACTAAGTCACGTATTTGTACAGTACTTGCAGTCCCGTAACATTTATAGATGCCAATCGAGACAGAAATGAAAAACAACTTTTACCTATATATGTTGCTTATGTCCTTCACCATCAATCTCCACAGGTACTTGTAGAGATAGGAAAGAGAGGTAAAAGCCCATTCCAGCAGTTCTGTGTCCTGTGTATCCAACAACTTGGTGATGGCCATGAAGAAGTCATGGAAGTGAGGATAGAAATCAGCCTGGAGATCTCGAGCCAACTGCACCACTAGACTGATTCAGACAATTTACCAGTGTTAGTATGTTGGGTTGTTTTTTTGTTTTTTGTTTTTGGTTTTTTTTTTCCAATCAATAAAAAGCTAGCCAAGCATTGCCTGCAGCTGAGCACAATATTTTTTGAAAGATGGACAGCATTACTCTTGTTTCTTACCTTTACTTAAACATCACCTGCAAGCAGCTGTGGATGGCAACGATTTTAAAATAGTTCAAGCAGACAACATTAAACAAGAAGAAAAATGGATCAACCAAACATAAATGATCAACATCAACCAAAGCACATTAATTTTCTCTCAGACACTCGGTAGCATGTTATATTTTTTTTTATAAGACCTGGGATTATAAAGCACTACCAGGGAAATATGACCACTTTGGTTTTCTCATTGCTATACTTCTTTCCTCATGTACAAAAAAATATAAAGAACACGCAGAACAAGACTTGGGATTATTTGTAATATCCTCAGGCTTCAGCTGGCAACCAGTCACAAGTAGCATTCCTCAGGGGTCAGTATTGTAGCCCACCCTGTTTACTATTTTTACTGACCATCTGTACAAGGGGGATTGAACACACCCTCACTAAGTTTGGAAGGAAGGGAGAGTAGGAAGGTCCTGCAGAGGGATCTGGTAAGGCTGGATCAATGGGCCAAGTCCAATTATATGAGGTTAAACAAGACCAAGTGCTAGGTCTTGCACTTCAGTCAAAACAACCTTAGTCAGTGCTACAGGCTTGGGGGAGAGGTTTGGGAAAAGCTGCTTGGCAGAAAAGGGTCTGGGGGTGTAGGCTGACAGCTGACTGAATGTGAGCCAAAGGCATCAGAAATACTGCAGCCAGAAGAAGCAGGGAGGTTATCATCTCTGTGTATATGGCACTGGTGAGATCACATCTCAAGTGCTGTGTTCAGTTTTGGTCCCCTCGCTACAAGATACAGAGGCCCTGGAGCATGTCCAATGAAGGGCAGTGGAGCTGTGAGGAGGCTGGAGCACAAGTCTGATGGGGAACAGCTGAGGAAATTGAGATTGTTTAGAGTAGAAGAGGCTCAGAGGAGACCATATCGCCCTCTTCAGTGATAGGACGAGATAGCGGCCTTAATCCGTATCAGCGGAAGTTCACAATGGATATTAAGAAAAATTTATTCTCCAGAAGAGCATGCAAGTACTCAGAAAGGCTGCCCAGGGAGGTGGTGGCATCACTGTCCCTGGAAGTGTTCAAGAAAAATGTGAATGTGGATTTGAGGTACATGCTTATTGGGCATGGTGGTGATGACTTGATGGTTGGACTAGATGATCTTAGGGGTCTTTCTCAACTTGATTGATTCTACAATTGATCCCCATATACTTACTCTAATAACGGTTGATAAGCAAGACTGGCTTTGACTTGCAAATGTGTCTTCAAGCTCTGCACAATGGCACTCTGGTAATAGACTAGCTGGTTGAAGGACTGGCATTTGTTGGCCACTTCTTTGTAGAATTGCACTGTTCAAAGCATGAAAGAGAAATCATGAAAATTATAGTTCAGTGAACACGCAGGATGTTAAAATTAATTGGCTCTCCAAAGCCCAGTTCAAAACCTAATCTACAGAAACTTTCTCAGTCTGCTCTACATGCAGAAGAAATGTATTTTAACAGTCCAGAACAGGCAGAAAATATCAACAAATGAAAATGAAGTACCAAAATGCTGAGTGAGGTTCAGTTCCCTCCATTTCTGTAGTCCTTCATAAAAGTAGGTTTCAACCTCCTGTCAAAATAAAGACAAAATAACAGTTCACCAATTCTTATGGATGTAGCCAGTAAAGATGACAAGATCCAGTGAAAAGTACTACCAAGTGCTTCAAACATTTTTTGAACATTTTAAGAAATCTTGATGAGTTCCTTCCAAAGGGTGCCACGAGATTTGTCTGAAAATTAGACCTTCATTACCACATTCAAAAAACCACTTAACTTATATTCTGGTGACAAGACTTGCTTACATAATTGCTTTTTAGACTTCTGTTGACTGGACTTAATAACCTAAGATGCTGAACCACAACCACCCAGTAGGAAAAAAAAAATGCTTAGGGGTTTATTTAGGCATCCTCACAGCTATTCAGTGAGAAGCTTAGAAAAACAATCCAGCAGGCCAGGAGACAATAAGCTGCACTCTATTCACAGTGATGATCTGCAAGACACACGGATTTTTTTTTTTTTTTAATCATCTATAAAGAGCTGGAAAGCACCTTTAAAGGTGCTTCCCTGAGAGTACTGCACCTACTCAGCACCCTTAGGCCTTTGCAGGACAAGACCCAGGACTGCTGATGGCCACCCACAGGTCCTCTCGTTATGTGGAAGCGATCAGGGTGACACTGTCAATATGACTAGGATTTCTAAAAGAAGAAGGGAACAAAACAGTGAACGAAACTTTAGAAAGAAGCTCATGGAAGAGTGGTGTTTCCTAACCCTTCCCCAAAGAAAACCGTAAGCATATCTTTCAGGGCACATGTCTACTTGTGGAGTGACCTGCGGTCCTATAGCATACAATGACTGCTGTTGCTTTTCTCACCTCAGCACTGCTTCCAGTTCTGTCAATCCGATGAATAATATCGATATTAACATTACTTAAGCGTTCCGAGAAGGTAAGAAACTGTAAAACAAAAGGACACACGTGTTCGTGCTGTGAGCCTGGCGAGGCCAGCAGCCGCACCTCCCCTGCAGTACAGAGAGCCTTTTGGGAGCCGTCCTGCAGCCTTGCAGAGCCCTCCGTCCCTCCACGGCTGCACCACAGCTCAATGAGGAGTAAGGACGAAAACCCAGCGACCCACCCCGGCTGCCACCCGGCCCGACGAGGCGGGCGCTCACCCGGTGCGTGTTCCCCGACTTGTGGGCCGAGGCTTTGCCCTTCATGGCGGCGGCTCTAACTCCGGAGCGCGGAGCACACGTGCAAACCTAAGCGCTGGGCGCCGCCATGCCAGCCGGGGAGGAGGAGGCGGGGCTGCCGGCGGAAGGGGCGGGAGCGGGCGGGCAGTGAGGGTTAATGAGTCTGCTGCTGTGCTGGGGGCGGTGTTACCGTCTTCCTTTGAGCAGACTTACCGAAGAATCATCAAATCTTCTGAGTTGGAGGGGACCTTTAAAGGCTATCTCATCCAACTCCCTGCAGCGAGCAGCGATATCTACAGCTCGTTTAGGGTGCTCAGAGCCCCGTCCAGCCTGACCTTGAATGTCTCCAAGGATAACCTCTCTGGGCAGCCAGTGCCTCACTGCCCTCTGAGTAAAAGATTTTCTACTAGTAGCAAATATAATCTCCTCTCTAATAGTTTTAAATCATCCCCCCTCACCCTATCATTATCTGCCCATGTGAAAAGGTACTCTCCCTTCTGTTTGTAGTCTTCCCTTAAGGTCTCATAGAGCTTTCAAGCAAAACAAGCCCAGCTTCCTTTGCCTTCCATTATAGGAAAGGTGCTCCAGCCCTCTTGTAATCTTTGTGGCCCTCCTTTGGACCCACTTCAACAGTTCCGCATCTTTCCTGTACTGGAGGCTCTGGACCTGGATTCAGTATTCCAGATGGAGCCTGACAAGGGCAGAGTAGAGGGGGACAGTCTCCCCCCATCCCTGCTGGCAACTGCTCTTTTGGTTTTCCAGACTGCAAGAGCATGCTGCTTGCTTGCTTTTCATCTGTATCTTGCCCAACTCAGGCTGTGGGCCTTCTCTGAATATTTACTTAATTTAGAACAACCTTTTTGAGAAAAAAAAGCAATATCTAGGCACAGCTCTGTGGTAGTGCAAAGTACTTCAGTGGTACTGTTGACACAGTGGAAGGAAGGGATGCCATTCAGAGGGACCTCAACAGACTTGAAAGGTGGCACCAGGAGAATCTAATGATTCAACACAGCAAAGTGCAAGGTTTTGTACTTGGGCCAGAGGAATCCTAGGCATATATACAGACTGGAAGGAGCAGTCTTTAGAGTAGCCCTGCAGAGAAAGACCTGGGGATCCTGGTGGATGAAAAGCTTAACGTGAGCTAGCAGTGTGCTCTTGCAGCTCAGAAAGCAAATGGTATCCTGGGCTCTATCAGAAGAGGAGCAGCCAGCAGGGACAGGGAGGTGATTGTCCCTCTCTATCTGCTCTTGTGAGCCCCATCTGGAGTACTGTGTCCAGGTCTGAGGCTCCCAATACAAGAAAGACAGGAAGCTGTTGGAGAGGGTCCAGAGGAGGGCCACAAAGATGATTAGAGGGCTGGAGCACCTCCCCTACGAAGACAGGCTGAAGGTGCTGGGTTTGTTCAACCTGGAGAAAAAAAGGCTGTGGGGTGACCTTACTGCAGCCTTCCAGTATCTAAAGGGAACCTACAAACTTGAGGGGAGTCAACTCTTTGAAAGGGTAGATAATAGCAAGACAAGGGGAAATGGTTGTAAGTTGGAGGGGGGAAGATTTAGGTTGGATGTCAGGGGGAAGTTCTTTACTGTGAGAATGGTGAGGTGCTGGAACAGGCTGCCCAGAGAGGTTGTGGATGACCATCCCTGTAGGTGTTCAAGGCCAGGTTGGATGGGGCCCTGGGCAGCCAGGTCTAGTATTAAATGGGGAGGTTGGTGGCCCTGCATGTGGCAGGGGGTTGGAGATTCATGATCTTTGAGATCCCTTCCAACCCAGGCCATTCTATGATTCTGTGATTCACACACAAAGTGTTAGGAGCCCCTATATTTTGTACCTGTAATTCTTCAGACCAAAGTTAGCTGTGAGTTTGGACAATGCTTAAAGTTACCAAAAAATCTGGCACCTTCTTAATGGTGCGCAAGAACAAATAACTACAGACTGACTGATACTGCTGTGGTCACAGGAATGCCAGAACCTGTGGAAGCTTCTGGCTGTGACTGGAAGCTGGAAGAAGCTTTGGTTTGGGCAGATGCAGTAGAAGCAGGTCAGAACCATTCTGGGAGGCAGTTGATAGGGCCCCAAGGTTTGCCTTTCCCCATTCTGTCTGTCCTTCCAGCTCAGGGCCTCTTTCACAAATCTGACTAGGTGTTACTCAGCAAACCATCAGGCTGGTTGTGAGCATGGATGAAGTGCACTCCTAGGACTACTGCTTTGAATAGACCTGACAGGTTACGTGCTTCCAGGTGTAACCAACAAAGCTCCCACGGGCAGGCAATAAGCCATTAGCATGATAGTCATCTGGATGGGTAGGGAGCGTGCTCACTCCAGCACCTGCAGCTACAAACTTTGGAGCTTGCTCTTCTTCAGGAATTAAAAAGAACTTCTGGTTTTTACATTAAGTGGGAAAAAAATGTCTAAGGTAGGCAATAGAGTTTGAGAAGTTTGGCTTTAATGCTTTCAAGCCCAAATACGTTCACAGTAACATGCAGCTATGAGCATGCAGGCTGTGGATCTTCTGTGGATCTGCAGATCCACAGAAGAGCTTAGGCATCAGTATGACACTATTGAAGTTCACAAATACCTCTTCAGCTATGGTTACTAAATTCCCCTAATGTGTCTCCTGCATACTGTGAAGTCTCCTGCAGTCTTGTGAAGAACAGTCTACAACATCTTTCTTCTGTTATGAATAGTGTCCTGGGAGGTGGTAAACTAACTCTCCCTGGAGGTATTCAAGAACTCTGTGGTGTGGCACTGAGAACATGGTTAGTGGGCATGGTGGGGATGGGCTGATGTTTGGACTGCTGTGATCTTTTTAGTGGTCTTTTCCAGCCTAAACAATTCTATGATTCTATAATCTTGAAGAGTTGTGGAAATTCCTCGGATGTGCGTGTTCCAAAATAATACAAGGGAAAGGACCAGCTCAAACATCTGTGGAAAGCAGCAAGGTGAAGAGCTCATGTGTTGCAGAAAAGGTGTCATCAGCAATAACAGAAAGTGTTAGGGGAAGTTTTTCACTTAATGTTTGCAAAGTGGCAGCTTTTGAGAAGAGTGAGACTGGTGAGCCCTGCAACTGCTGATGCACACTGGAGCTTCTGCTTGCAGAAACCACTGGCAGGCTGCACTTTAGCCAGTGCTGTGAAAATAGTGCTTGAGGATACATTTGCGTGAGTTGCAGGAAAGTAACAGATACTGAAATAAGTGTAGCCATAGCAGTAGGTCTTGCACTTCAGCTGGAAGGGTCCAGTGATGCAGAAGGTCCCTTGTCCACTACTGCATGAATAACATCTGAATTAGCAATGTCCTGACTGCAAGAACTCCACTCGAATCACAGTGCCTCAAGCCTTATTCCTTTGCCTTTTCAGGAAGAGATGTGTCTCTCCCACCTGTGGACAGGCCCCAGCTCCACCACCCTGTGATTATCTGGCAGACTCAGCTGTCAACAATTCTTCAGAAATCCATGCTAATGGCAAGCAGATGGCCTTCTGAAGAGTGATGGTTTATTGGCGGTAATGCCCGTGGAAGCACGTAGAGAAAACTCCTAAAACAGCACGTGTGTGTCACTTCTGCAGATCTGAGTTCTTCAAACACTTGCTGTGGGCTACAACTATCAGTCCCTGACAGTAATACACTAGCAGTCCTGGAGCCTTGCTTGTGATCCCCAAAGTCCTTCTCTTTGTTACAGCTCATCCCACAGAACAACTCAGGTGCACAGTCTGGGTATGCACAGCTGGAAGCCCTCTGCCTCAAAAAGCTCTCCAAAATCACAGAATCACAGAATGGCCCGGATTGGAAGGGACCTGAAGTATCATAAATCTTCAACCCCCCTGCCACAGGCAGGGCCACCAACCTCCCCTTTTAATACTAGACCTGGTTGCCCAGGGCCCCATCCAGTCTGGCCTTGAACACCTCCAGGGATGTGTAAATCTTTAGAGGGAAGGCTGGGATGGGTCTGAGTTAGGTTATACAGGTGCATGGTGTCTTTGGAGTACTCTTTTAATTGTTTTTCTTTAATTTGTCTAGAAAGCATGAAGAGCCCTTTGAAACACAAAGACGTGTTTTCTTTGCCAGTTTCCTCCTCAACTTCTAGCTGGCATTTTGCCTTGTCCTGCAGGAGGACATCCCACAAGATTATGTAGGTTATGGTTGAGAGCACTTGCATTTTCAAAAACAAAGCAGACAAGGTACTGGAATCCTGTTCTGCAAACTGGTAGAACAGTTTGGCCACATTTTTTTCTAATCTGCCTGAAGCATAGAGATTCTGTAAATAATGTGACATCAGGTCAGTGTTGGCTGTGTCCTGGGGAGAATTTCACCTATCCTTGTGCTTGCACATCAGAAGGAGTTTTGGACTAGGAGCTGGAAGGAAGACCCCACATGTCTACAGCTATATGTCTGAAATATCACGAAGTTAGAGCCTTCCTTCATGGAATTATAACAACAATCACTAACAGTGTGATTCAGCTCAAGACAACTAGACCAGTTGTTCCTGTATCTCAAGACAGGGTGCTGCTGCAGAGCTGGAACAGGCGGGCTACCTTAGGTCCATCTCTAGAGGTAAACTGAATAGTGCCAAAGCACAGGGACCATCTAGGCCAGTTAATCATTAACACACAATCTGTCACAATTTTGTTTCATGCCAAATATAACTGCCCCAATGTTTCTGCCCAGTGGGAAGCCACACTTTTATTTTTATTTTATTTTTATTCTTATTTTTTGTAGGGAAGAATGTTGAGAGTGTAGTTTCTGTTAGAAAAGAAAAGAAAAGAAAAGAAAAGAAAAGAAAAGAAAAGAAAAG